>NC_134360.1:189956199-190256199 GCF_048569485.1 Anomaloglossus baeobatrachus | reverse complement strand
CATATTTATTAATTTCTTTTTTTATTTATGTCCACAAAGAACCAGTAAAATACATTTTAAAATTTCTCGCTTTTTTTAGAACAATTATTTTTATATAATGGACACATTTTCTTCCACATAGATGGAGTTTATATTGGTATTGCCTTTATTTTTTTTAATCAATTAACTAATTAATTCAGTTTTAATTTATTTCAAACATTGTGACCCCTATAAGATCATAAAAGACCTTTGGGAGGGCATTTCAACATTTAAATATTGTTTTTTTAAATCGAAATTTTCCCTGTAAACAGGACTGGCATATTAGCCCCAGTTACAGGGAAAACTCAGCATTCTGGCTATGAGCAAAACTTACTGTTGTTTCTCATACTCATAAACCGCTTGCTCCCTACACCCAGGGACCACATGATTACTGCGTCCAGAAGAGGAAGCATCTATAGCACTTCTTATTATGTACACACTGTTTCTTCAGCACAATGTATACATTAATAGAGAAATATAATGTTTCTCTCACAGAGGAGTGAGAGGCGCAGTAATCAGGCAGGACACTAGGTGGCACTGGGGATACCTAGAAACTGAGTAATGTCAGGCAGGCTGGGGTCAGAACCGAGAGGGCACGAAGTGACACAGGGAGCAGACAGGAGAGAGGTCATCAGACAAGCTGGATGTCGGGTACCAGGAAGGTAAGTATAAACACAAGGAGCAGGCAGAAGAGTAGTCAGGGGAGAAAGCCGGGGTCAGGAGTCAGAGGGCAATGGAGATGTCAGAGGGGAGTAGAGAGAGGCAAGTCAGGGGTCAGTTCAGGGTTGAGTACCAAGATCAATCACTATAGCCAGGAGACAGGCACTTACTGCAACAAGCCAGAAAATATGACTGGCGCTGCTCCAGGCATGAACTTCCCCAGATAAAGGAGAGCAACTGCCCACCCAGAAGCGGAGCGTGTGAGTAAGCCCCTTCTACAGCCGGTGAACAACCTGGTGCAGGTAACGACCTGTCACAGGGCAGAGAATAACATGTGACCGCACGCAGGAGAACCTAACAGAAGGTACCGGCGCAGGAGCCACACCGCAAGTCAGGGCCATTACAGAAGCCAAAGATTGTAATAGACTATCTTTGCCTTCATTAAGGGGAGTGTGGCTGTGTCTGATAGCTGATTCCCTTTAAGATGCACAATGTCATGCAGTTTGTTACGGTTGCTGTGGCA
This sequence comes from Anomaloglossus baeobatrachus, assembly GCF_048569485.1. Lineage (NCBI taxonomy): Eukaryota > Metazoa > Chordata > Amphibia > Anura > Aromobatidae > Anomaloglossus > Anomaloglossus baeobatrachus. Next base: position 190,254,998 of record NC_134360.1, on the reverse strand, counting down.
CAGGAGACTATGTTCGGATTTCTTGCTACTGCACATGTGCGAGCACTGGAGACTATGTTCGGATTTCTTGCTACTGCACATGTGCAAGCGCTGGAGACTAAGTCCTATCTTGGAGCCATTGCACATGTGCGGGTGACATCATCGCTGACACAAGGTCACATGTCTCTGACACCTTCTAAGCTGATTGGCCGCTGGTCATGTGCTTGTGACACGTGGTCACATGTCTCTGACACCTTCTATGCCGATTGGTCGCAGGTCATGTGCTTGTGACGCTTTGCTCGGTGATAGGCCAGCGTGACGTCATTGCTGTCATTCTGGCAGCGGATTGGCTCTGGTGTCCTCCATCTTGGATGAGGCACAGAGTCTATATAAGACCCTGACGCACGCCGCCCGGCGCTCAGTCCTCTTGGTTCCTGCATAGGAGTAGACGCTCTGTGCATGTCCCTTGCGGCACCTATTCTATCTAGGTGAGCGTTATCGGTAGGGTAACGCTCTTATACCTTGCAGCTTATGCTGTGGTCCATATCCTCGCACCTTAGTGGAGAGGACATAGGGAGGTGCTTGCTGCACATGGTCTGACTGGGCCTTGTGGTTCTACTCTGAGGTGAGCGCTATCGGTAGGGTAGCGCTCCTGTACCTTTCAGCCGTACTGTTGTCCGTGTCCTCGCACCTTAGTGGAGCGTATATAGGTAGGTCAGGTGGTCGATGCCTTCTAGGGTAACGCTCCGCTACGCTGCCTCCTGCAGCACTCCGTATCCTCGCACACTAGGGGAGCGGTCATAGGCAGGAGTTTCAAGCTAACAAGTGGAGAGGACATAGGTAGGTGCCATATTGCACACACTACACCTAGTCTCTGTGACTGTTAACTGAGACAGGTGCTTTCACCCTCACAGGCTGAGACTTCTATGCACTTTTATGTTGTATTCCTCACTCTTTTGCATTTCCACTCCTATGTTATGCTAATAAGGTAGTCGCTGTGACTTAAACAGTATACGCCACAATTGGCCTTGGTGACACTGTGATGCAACAGTGTCAGTACCGCTTTGGTGGTACAGGTTTCCCCTATCCTCTGCCATACTCTGCAGCAGAGCTCTGCACGGTGGACCCTGACTGTCGGATAGCCTTCCATTCCCTTATTATCCGACAGCCCCCGTAACACAGTTGCTCTACTATGTAATGACATATTGTAATGTTATTGCAGAGTAGACAGCCCATGTGTTTATAGTCTATGGATGGTCTAGAGTTAGTTAAAAATCATTTTTTACCATTAACAATGTAATATACATGATTCATATATCAGGATAAAAAAAGGAAACATTAAATACTAAGATATTTACATCTGTTAAACTGAGATAACCTGACAACACAAAATGCAGCAGATGGCTGAAAAATCCCAGCAGAAAATTGTTGCAAAATTGCATGACAAATTGTAAAGACTTAAAACTGCTTAAGGAAAACATAAATACCAGCTAGACCTATGCAAATTCCCAAGAATACACAAAAATAAACGTTTAACATAGCAGCTGTTTATATCACAATGACTGGAGAAGACTGAGAAAACATGACTTGGTTATGTTATTGCAATGGCAAATTGAGCTCCAGAGTAGTGTATTTGTTGGCTTTCTTGATTCTGCATTTTAGTAACACAACATGATGCAACAACATGTTATCAGTAACACATACTGTTATTTTTTTTTAACATTAGTATATATAGGGAAACTATACATTTTGTAAAATAAGAGAAAATAACGCTTCACATTTAAAATATAAGATATAGCTGTGACCATAGGGATTTTTCACAGAAATGATGGAAGAAGGTTGAAGAATCATGCAATCAACATTTTTATCCTCTTAATATATTGCAGTCATCATACTTTGCAGGCTTGCATAACTTTATAGTAACAAAAAGGACACAGTTGCACTCTATAGCGCTAAGACATGTGGAACAATGAATATAAGAATATAAACATGCATTACTGCTATGAAAAACATGCAAAAATTTAGATACTTAGCACACAAAAATGGCCCATTTTATGTGAGCCCAAAAGAAAACAGCAAGGCGACCTCTTTTGTTGGGTCCCTATCAAACTAATGCCTCTTTTTGGGTTAAAAAATGCTTTTTTTAGTCATTATTTATTTATCATTTATGAGTGGACATTTGTTTGATAGGGACCAAAGAAAACAGAGGTCCACTTGCAGTTGGGCTCACGTAAAACTGGCCATTTTGTGTGAAAAGTATCTCAATTTTTGCATGTTTTTTATAGCAGTAATGCATGTCTATATTCCCATATTCATTGTTCCACATGTCTTAGCACTACAGAGTGCAACTGTCTCCTTTTTTTCATGTTCACTTTGCACCTGTTCACATTAGAAAGGTAGGATGTGTCATCATCAGTCTTTTTCTTAGATTGCTTAACTTTATGGCGTGGCCTCTTGTGCTAACTAAGCCTGCGTACAGGGTTGTCCAGATTCATGTCGTAACATCATGACGTGTGGTGTTCAAGGTCAAGTCAGCACCGGCACAGTGCACAGTGAAGTCAGCGGCCTAGTTGAGAAGCCCCAGGATAAAGTGAAGCAGACAGAATAGAAAGAAATCCAAGGTGTGTAGATGAAAAGAAAAGGCTTACAAGATGGAGGGAGAGTTGTGGGTGTGGCGGGAACGGTGAGCGGTGAGGTGAGTATTTATTTATTGATTGATTTTTATTCATGTTTTTTTCACTCTCCATTTATTATGCTCTTGAGTCTGTTGAGATCCCAAAGCATACAAAGGAGCATTTGATTAATATTCAATATTTTCAATGCAAAGCACAATAAATAATTTAGATGCTTTAAAATTTTCCAAATAAATTTGGAAGATTTGCCGAATTTGAATCTTGGAAGGTTCGATCATCTCTACTCATAAATGTACTCATCGGTTCTGTCATCACTTATCCAATTTGAAAAAAAAAACATTTTTTTCAGTGCTTCCATGGATTAAAAGTTTCTTTATTAAATTTCAATCCATAAAATAAATCGTCAGTGTGGGGACTAACCCTGTTGATGCTGTTCGACCATGAGGTCTTAGTCATAATGTTACAACTAAGAACTCACAGTCCAAACACATCAACAGGGTTTGTCCCCATACTGACAATTTATTTTATGCAATGAAATTTAATTAAAAAACTTTTTATTCCATGTAACAAGTGAAAAATATTTTCTTTTATAATGTTTTTGTCCGCTTGTGACCGACGGTCTTTCAGGTGGCTCATATATGCGGAGGTGGCAACATGAACATTTTGGTGAGTTTTTCCTTTTTTCGTCTTTGGTCATATCCAATTTACTTTGAAATATAAAATGTATCCATATATTGTACATTACTTCTAGATAGAAGGTAGAGCGATACCAAGGGACACCAATAAGTTTAAGAGATCACCATGCATTCATGTCTGAGCTCAGTTTGGAGATTTTCTGGATGAATGACAAGATTTCTAATCTCTTCTGGCCCTCATGAAAGGCATAATGTAATCTGACCCAGATAAGTGGGTCTACGCCTTCAATCCATCCTTGGCAAAAAATGGCCATATTACATACAGAAAATAACCCTGACTTATTGCAACATCAACATTAAAAAAAAAAAAAAAGAAAATTGAGCAAAAGATGTCTAAAAGATTGACGAGAACTATTATGGATAAACCTGAAAATAGGTGACGGCAAATGTGCACTTTGGATTACAATTGACCCTTTTTTAACGGGTCTTCAAAGGGTTGCCTTTAAGTATTTCAGCCTATTAAGCTAAATAAAAGTATTTAAACTTGGGAGGCATCCTCCGCACTATGGCAGTATGCTTCTGGCACATAATACACCCTATTGATTGTGAACACTTGTTCAGGTTCAAGCTGTTTGGATTTCTTGTTCACTCAATAGTATGTCAAAACAGGGCACTGAATGGTTCATGTAGCAGAATGGCCACTTGCCTAAACTGTCCCGTCTACTCTTTTTTGCATATGGTGAGCAAGAAAAAAAATGGAACACTTTTCCAAAGCAACATAATGCTTTGATATGGGTAACACTGCCATAACGGTCTGCATTAGAGAACTTATATTTTATTCTTCTTTTCAGTGTACATAAAAAATCCCAGCTTAGTCTTTTTTGTCTTTTTGAGTCTTTGAACCTTTTCAATCTATTTTGCAAGGCTCTCTATGCTTTCACTGTGGTGTGCATTCGTTGTAAAAGCAGTCAATGCCGCAAAGAGACCACTAGCAAAACTGAGTGTCTTAAACAGGGACCACACAACTTTAGCCTCATTTACACATTTTAATGCAAAGTCACCACAATTTACAAAATATGGCGTTTTATTGTTCCATGTTCATGAATATTTCTTTACTTTTCTTTCGTTGAATGCTTAGATGTTATGTTTGTGTTATCTCAGTAGATATTGTTTGTTTTCTCAGTAGATGTTGTTTGTATTGTCTCAGTAGATGTTAAATTTATGTTATCTCAGTAGATGTTAAGTTTGTGTTATCTCAGTAGATGTTAAGTTTGTGTTGTCTCAGTAGATGTTAAGTTTGTGTTGTCTCAGTCGATGTTAAGTTTGTGTTATCTCAGTAGATGTTAAGTTTGTGTTGTCTAGTAGATGTTATGTTTGTGTTGTCTCAGTAGATGTTAAGTTTGTGTTGTCTCAGTAGATACGTTTGTGATGTCTCAGTAGATGTTAAGTTTGTGTTGTCTCAGTAGATGTTAAGTTTGTGTTGTCTCTTAGATGTTAAGTTTGTGTTGTCTCAGTAGATGTTAAGTTTGTGTTAACTCAGTAGATGTTAAGTTTGTGTTGTCTCAGTAGATAAGTTTGTGTTGTCTCAGTAGATGTTAAGCTTGTGTTGTCTCAGTAGATGTTAAATTTGTGTTGTCTCTTTGATGTTAAGTTTGTGTTGTCTCAGCAGATGTTAAGTTTGTGTTGTCTCAGCAGATGTTAAGTTTGTGTTATCTCAGTAGATGTTAGTTTGTGTTATCTCAGTAGATGTTACGTTTGTGTTGTCTCAGCAGATGTTAAGTTTGTGTTATCTCAGTAGATGTTACGTTTGTGTTGTCTCAGATGTTAAGTTTGTGTTATCTCAGTAGATGTTACGTTTGTGTTGTCTCAGTAGATGTTAAGTTTGTGTTGTCTCAGTAGATGTTACGTTTGTGTTGTCTCAGTAGATGTTACGTTTGTGTTATCTCAGTAGATGTTACGTTTGTGTTGTCTCAGTAGATGTTACGTTTGTGTTATCTCAGTAGATGTTAAGTTTGTGTTGTCTCTTAAATGTTAAGTTTGTGTTGTCTCAGTAGATGTTAAGTTTGTGTTGTCTCTTAAATGTTAAGTTTGTGTTGTCTCAGTAGATGTTAAGTTTGTGATGTCTCAGTAGATAACTTTGCGTTGTCTCAGTAGATATTAAGCTTTATGTTGTCTCAGTAGATGTTAAGTTTGTGTTGTCTCTTAGATGTTAAGTTTGTGTTGTCTCAGTAGATGTTAAGTTTGTATTGTCTCAGTAGATGTTAAGTTTGTGATGTCTCAGTAGATATTATGTTTGTGATGTTTCAGTAGATGTTGAGTTTGTGTTATCTCAGTAGATGTTAAGTTTTTGTTGTGTCAGTAGATGTTAAGTTTGTGTTGTCTCAGTTGTATCCTATCAGTGCTTACAGGTTTCCAATATTAGGAATACACTCTTCACCGTTCACAAAAAGCACACACCCTAAAGTAGACAACCTTGGGCTCAAAGAGAGCACGGCCAAAGTCGGACTGCTCAGTTCATTTTCCAGCTCAGTAGCTGTAGTAATCCAGCCTAGCCAGCTGCTAACAAGATTGGGTCTGAAGTTTACCTCCACAATGGGATAATCAGATTACCAGCGACAAAGATCAAATAACGACCCAGCTTTGGAGCAAGTTCAGCAGGCCCTTGATATCACTGTGTGGTCCTTAAGGCTTGATTAAAAAAAAAATTAATGGCAATACTTTACTTCAATATTTTGCATCCTTGACTCGTTGTTTCTCTTCGAACCAATTCTTTAACTTTATTCCTTTGATTTGAAAAGCAAGATCTACCTTAGGATTTTCTTGGAGGATGCTCCTGCTGTGTGCTGACTGCTAAGCCTGGATTTATATCAAGTGTTAGGAAATATTAACGTCATTTTTTTTTCCCGTAAGGCTGGGGAGCAGAAACCAGAAGAAAGCTCCAAAAAATGTTGTGTTACAGTTTGTATACTATCATTGGCGCGACAAAGGGACCTATGTTTGTTTACCAGATTGTCTTCACTAACATTTCTATTTTTGTTACCTTATCATAGCTATTTCGGTAGTAAAGGAGATTATTCTGAAGCATACAAATGTGATTGTCTCACAGCAGATGGTGCTCACTGCTTCACCTTTGAGAAAAGTTAATTAAGCCAAGCATATTGTGCCCATAGAGAGGAAGATGTAGATGAATATTGAGCAATCAAACTCGGTGTCTCCTTTTTTCATGCCTTTGCAATAGGACACTGAATCCCATTGAAAAAGAATTATGTTCAGAATCAAATTAATTCACATCCAACTTTACTCTCTTCCCACGTTTTAACAGGAGAGCACACCAGGCCCTTCAGAAGTTTTGTCCACAATCAATGAGCCACACTGCTGTGTCCACTAAATTAAATGAATCAGTGCAGAAAAATCTCTTGTGGGATATTAAAAGGCTGAAAGACTGTTTAATTCAAATCTTTCCGCAGGGTCTTTTCACAGCCCCTTTTGCATAGTACAGTATAAATTAGTAAAGTACTCTTTTAATCACTGATACAGTTGCAGAACGAAACAATCATCTCTCCGTGTGAGTTTGAATATTTTAAGGATCAGCTGTATTTTACTTTGTTATTTAGCACATTACAGTTATTTGCCATTTTTCTACTCCCAGTGGTACTGCTGTATACCGACAACAGGAATGTAACGGCAACCTGAGTAAAGTTTAATTAAAAAAGTCTCAAAGTTTAATATTATCCATTGACACAATACTTAGGTGTTTTAATTAAGATTATATTAAAGAGGGAGTCTGGTGTCCTTAGGAAAATAAATCAATTGTCGCTGTCACCAAGGGGCGGCAGCCATCCAGGGGTGGACCCACTGGACCATTCAACTGACTCCCCCAAAGGAGCAACCTGCAGTGAACCCCTATACAGGGATTGTGAGGTGCTTTGAATGGAAGGCCTAAATGCACGGAAGCCAGGGACCAGAGGGGGCAGTCTCTTATGGATGGTTGCAGTCCCAATGTCCGGTGTAGGGGTGCACAGATGTGGAGGCACAGAGGTGGAAGGCTAAGCTATGGCAGCTCGGTAGTACAGGCTCTGGTATGGCGGCACTCTGGTGATGGCTCAGATGAGACGGTATGTAGCACGCCTGAGGTATCAGGTGCCACAGAATATATAACCAACTGTGGACAAGCCAAACCCTGGAGTACCAGTGTCGGTAAACACACCAACACCATCACACATACACTAAACCCCATGTCCAACCTAGGAAAACTGCCTAGAGACAGATTTAAAGGATGTCCACCTATTGGTTGGTAAGCATCTAATCTATTAGGGAGAGACCCAAAAAGGGGCAGGGCTAATTGTTAGGTGGGGAGTTGGCGGGAGGAGAAAAGTCAGTTGTTGTTGGAGAGACTCTGAGGGAGCCAGAAGTGAGAGAAAGTGAGGAGAAAGGTGTTAAAACTTGAAGAAAGAACTGAAACTAAAAAGGAGGAGAGTTGCTGTGGCGTAAGGAACCAGTGCTCAAGGAACCCAGGGTTGCCAGAGGAGTGCGGAACACAGGACTCAACATCCAGCAAAGGCGGGGTGCAAAACTCTTGAATGGGAGTGCGCTTCAAGCTACCTGTTAAATCTGCCAGGTGAGGGGATCATCAGGGTCCCTCACCAACCTGAATGTCCGGAGCAAAGTAGCAAAGAGGGGACCTGGGGACAGGGGCAGGAGTCCAGCCGATTAAATTGTCCAGGCTGCCTGCTATACGGGCAAAGACTGTGAAACGGAGGCGATCCTAGGAAGCTTTAGGCCATGGGGACCCATCAAAAACCAAAGTGTGCACGGAGGACAGCTCACCAGGTTGCTAACTGGCACTGGGAACAAAGGGTGAGGGAACACCTAAAAACCAGCACCACCTGGGTGGCGGTACCAGAACAGTGAGTAAAAACCAGTTTAAACTGCAGTCCCTGTGTGGCTTGAATCCTTTTTATATTGGTGCATCATCAGCTCACACCGCACACTACAACCACCATCATTCTCTTCCGGAGGGCCAGAACACCTGAGCTGCATTATGCTACCCGTCCCAGGAAGATCATGCAGCGATGGCTCCTGCAAAATAGCCGCAACCCGCAAGTGGCGTAGTCAAAAACTCTTTTATTTATTTTACTTTTATTTTTCCACTTTTTCACACTTTTTTGGATCGACCCCCGGGGTCACGGAACTGGGCATCGGCCGCAACCACGACTCCCCTGTTCACCACACGCCCGGGACCAAATATCCCACTGCCCTGGGGTGTCACAGGTACATAGGCAATAGTGAAGAGCAGGCTCTAGGACGAGACAGAGATTAGCAACGATACTAGTACTAGGACTGATAGCTAGACAAAACACAGTAACAAGGTCCCTGAAATAACAAAGCATAAACTAATAGAATACATTGCTCAGGTGCCTCTTGACAGGGGAGGCAAACTTAAATGCAATTGAGATAACAGGTAACCTCTGAGATCACTTCCAGGTAATGGGACGCTAGCTCTTTAAGAAAGTGGGCGTGGCTTTGTGCATCCTATGAGCACTTACTGAAGTCCTGCGTGTGGTCTGGAAGCAGGAAGAGGTTGCAGCAGACTCCGGGACAGGGGATGAGGGAATGGAGCCGCTGGATGGGTGAGAGGAAGGACGCCCCCGCCAAGGTCTGGGAGCGCAAATGCATGGAGATATTATGCAGGGACTGGAGGCTGCAGGGCTGCTTGACAGGTGAGAGGGAGGATGCCCCCACTGGGATCTTAGATAGGAGGCACGCGCGGACGCCACGCTGGAGCCGGGCCTGGGCACTACATCAATATTACATTGGTGGAGGTTAAATTATCAATGCTCCCTCCAATTAGCCAATCACCAATACACATTAGACTTTTTTAGGGCAAAGCAAGCTACTTCAGTAGCTATGTCCAGGAAAATGATTGGCATTGTTGACTTTCAAATGTTTCATTCTTTTTTGTCAAGAGAGATAATTCGCCACAGGTGTTCATTTATCTGAAATCTATGGAAAGTGTACAACCTCCTAAAGTTTAAACCCCTAGAATTTTTTAAAGTGCGGGCCCCAACCACAATCTCAGCGCAGAAAATCTGGCCAATTATTTTAAAGAAAACATTTACCATGTATGACAAGAAATCATCTCCCAGTCTTCTAATAGCAAGCATTTTCTTCCCTCCTGCACTTAATCTAGCTCATATTCTGTCTTTGAACGGGTCACAGAATAAGTTTCCAGGCTCCTTGCATCTTCTCGCCCTACTACCTGCACCAGTGACCCAATTCCCTCACATATCCTGTAGTCAATTTACCCAGCTGTCACCAATCACTTATCTATAATATTTAACCTCTTTCTCTCATCTAGTGTCTTTTCCTCCGCTTTCAAACACCCATTACTAAAAAAAACAATCCCTCAACCAAAACTGCGCTGCTAACTACAGACCAGTCTCTAATCTCCCCTTCATCTCTAAACTTCTGGAATTTTTGGTCCACTCCTGTCTAATCCGTAATCTCTCACATAATTCTCTTCTTGACCCTTTACAATCCAATTTTTGTGCCTTACATTCTACTGAAACTGCTCTTAATAAAGTCTCTAATGATCTACTAACAGCTAAATTTAATGGTCACTACTCCCTGCTGATTCTCCTGAATCTCTCTGCTGCATTCAAGACTGTGGATCACCAGCTCCTCCTCACTATACTCTGCTATATTGAACTTAAGGACACCACTCTCTCCTGGTTCTGCTCCTTCCTCTCTGACCGCACCTTCACTGTATCATTTGCTGGCTCCTTTTCCTCTCCTCTTTCCCTTAGGGTACCGTCACACTTTAGCGATGCTCCAGCGATCCCACCAGCAATCTGACCTAGTCAGGATCGCTGGTGCGTCGCTACATGGTCGCTGGTGAGCTGTCAATCAGGCAGATCTCACCAGCGACCAGTGACCAGCCCCCAGCCAGCAGCGATGCGTGGAGGCAATGCTGTGCTTGGTAACTAAGGTAAATATCGAGTAACCAAGCGCTTGGTTACCCGATATTTACCTTGGTTACCAGCACACAACACTTCGCGCATGCTCCCTGCACTCCTAGCCAGAGTGCACATCGGGTTAATAAGCAAACCGCTTTGCTTATTTACCCGATGTGTACTCCGGCTACGTGTGCAGGGAGCAGGGAGCCGACACTGGCAGCATGAGAGCGGCGGACGCTAGTAACCAAGGTAAATTTCGGGTAACCAAGCAAAGGACTTCGCTTGGTTACCCCATATTTACCTTGGTTACAGCTTACCGCAGGCTGCCAGACGCCGGCTCCCTGCTCCCTGTACATTTGGATTGTTGCTCTCTCGCTGTCAAACACAGCGATGTGTGCTGCACAGCGGGAGAGCAACGTCCAAAAAATGAACCAACATTGTGTGTAACAAGCAGCGATCTCACAACATGAACCAGATCGCTGCTCAGTGTCACACACAGCGAGATCGCTAATGAGGTAACTGGTGCGTCACAAAAAACGTGACTCAGCAGCGATCTCGCTAGCGATCTCGCTATGTGAGAAGTACCCCTTAGTGTTGAGGTTCCTCAGGTTTCAATCCTCCGCCCCCTCCTCTTCTCTCTATACACTGCCCTTATTGAGCAAACAATCAGTCGATTCGTTCCTCAGTACCATTTGTATGCTGATGACGCCTAACTATTCACTTTTCCTGACATCACCCCTTCATTACTACAAAATGCCAGTGATAGTCTGTCCATGGTCTCTAACATCATGTCCTTCCTCCATGTAAAATTGAATCTGTCAAAAACTGAACTCATGTTTCCTCCCTCTGTTAGCCTTCATAAACCCAATATTGCTATTTCCGGGTGTGGTTCTATCGTTACTTCCCAGCAGCACGATACTGTCTTGGGGTTATATTTCACTCAGATCTCTCCTTCACTCACTACATCTGATCACTCGCTTGCTCTTGTCACCTACACTTCAAATACATCTCTAGAATTTAGCCCTTTATTACCGTTGACGCTGAAAAAATTCTTACTATTGCTCTTATTCATTCTCGTCTGGACTATTTCAACTCTCTACTAATCGGCCTGTGTCTTACTAAACTCTCCCCTCTCCAATCCATCCTAAATTCAGCAGCCAGGATTATATACCTCTCCAAATGCTGCAGGAATGCTTCTACTTTGTTCCAGTCATTGCCATGGTTGTCCATCCGCTACAGAGTACAATATAAACTTATCACCCATCGACAATGCTCTCCACAGTTTGCACTCTCCAACATCTCTTTCTGCATCTCTTTCTATCACCCTACATGTGCCCTCCATTCCGCTAATGACTTAAGACCAACATCCTCTATAATCCAAACCTCCTACTCCCGTCTCCAAGACTTCTCATGAGCTGCACCAATTCTCTGGAATGCACTACCAAGAACAATTTGCTTATTTTACAATACCCACAGTTTTAAGCATACTTGAAAAATGCATTTCTTTAGACTTGCCTATCAACTCACTTATCTAATTATTATTATTATTATTATTATGAAGGCACCGCATTGAACACACTGTAAATCATTTTAAGAACTGCCAATTGGTTGAAAAGGATTATGGAATATACCTTTTTTAGCGTACATTTTTAAGATGAGCTTTTAATGTGTTTTAGATGTTGCAGAATTTTTTCACAATTTCTTCAACTAATATGCAAATCAGTTTACTTGCATTTTTTTACTTGAATTATTGTGTCTTTTGTTACATGTGTTTTTATTTAGCTTTTGAAGCTGCATTCCTTATGTTGGTATATGTTTTAATCAAAACTGCTGTTTTGTTTTTGATGACTTCCTGGTATTTGGCTTTGACAAAATATTATTGATCTACCTATGTGTGTATTACGTATGTTTGTGATGCGTTCCCACAGTAGAATTGCACTTAAAATGCATATGCATTTTTTACCTGTGTTTTTGATGCATTTAATATAAGTATATGGGGAAAATCTGCACATTAGACCATGGTCATGTGGCGCCCCTGAGTATATCAGGGTACTGCAATTCTACCCAGGGTAAAGGACCTACTCTCCATGGTTCCAGGTTCTTAAGAAGTGGTGTCACTAACATCAGTACAAATCACAATCACACCTCACATCACAACCTGTCAGACACACCAGTGGGTTGGATAATCTGAATAAGGCCACCCACCTAGGGGTCAGGCAGACTGGTGGGAGGGAGGAAGTAGGAGAGTTTGAGAGCCCTGAAAGAGTGAGGAGCTGGGGAGTAGTAGCTCCCGGGGAGCTAGACCAAGGTTGGGTCGCAGACAGTGGCCAGGGACCAGAGGAGTCGGGGACCGGTGGCAGCGACATTGGAAGGGTGCGAGGGACATAATCTAGGAGGACTTTTGGCATCAGAAATCCAAAAGAACTGACCGGTACCGAGCACGACGTGGTACAGGACCCTAGGTCAGGAGCAGATTAATCTGTCCTGATAATTAACCTGGGAGGGAGAGTCTCTTTATGAACTTCCCTAGGAGCTCAGAGATTGAAGGCGACAGCACACCGCGGGGGATAGGGCTTTCCAATAACGCGGCCCACTAAAATCCCAAGTGTCAGCCATCAAGAGCACAGCTACACTACAAATATAGTGAGTGGGGTCCCAACAGCTTCACGCCAAGGGGCCACAAAAAGAACTAACTTGTGCATGGAGGCGGCTCCGGATTACCCAGTGACACTGGTGGGAGTGGACACCTGGATGGGCTCCCCTGTAGAGACTGTGATTCACAGAGTCTTTTTTTTATCCTCCATGTGAGTGTCTGCTTTATAATCCTCATCCTGCACCATGACTACCCACAGTGAGTACCCTGGTACCCCTGCACCCTGCGCTCCTAAACATCTCACCAACAACCCGGGAGGACGGGGCCTTCCCTACCTGCGGAGGGACTGACACCTTGCTGCTCCATACCATCTACCCCGGTACTCTTTCCAGCAGCGGCGGGAACTCCAATTACCGCAACCCGCAGGTGGCATCACGAACTTCTCCCCTGTAAATAGTCCCCTTTCAAGGATCGGAGTGTCTGCCGAGCCCGTGTCTGGACCCCTCAAGCCATGACCATCCCAGATCTGGCACAGTCACATGAGCGTATAAAAAAATCGGTATGATTTTCATCCAGAAATTGTCATCTTTGTACAAATAAGTAGCTAAAGCCCTGAAGAAGCACTGTTCAATCCATCATACAAAAATGGAAGAGGTTTGGCATATCTGCAATACACCAAGACATGGCTATCCACCAAAACTAACACCTCAAGCAAGGAGAACACTATTTGGAGTAGCAGCAAAGAGGCCGATGGTCACTGGAGGAGCTGCAGAGATGCACATCTCAGGTGGAAGACTTGCGCACAGGACAACTATTAGTCATTTACTCCACAAATACAGTCTTTATGGAAGAGTTGCAAGAAGAAAAACATTTTTGAAAGCAAGCCATAAAAAGTATCTGTTGCAGTTTGCAATAAGACATGTAATAGAGTCAGCTGGCATGTGGAAGATGGCGCGCTGACCATAGAAGACGAAAGTAGAACTAGCTATAAGCAAAACACTGTGTGTGGTGAAAAAAATAACTCTGTATATCACCTTGAAAACCCCATACCCACCATCAAACAAGGTGGTGGCAGAATTATGCAGTGGAGAGGCTTTTCTTCAGCAGGGACAGAAATGCTGGTCAAAGTTGATGGAAAGATGCAAGAGGTTGGAAAACATTTGAAACTCGGTCGTAGTTTCACCTTCCAGCAGCACAACAAGCCTAAACATACTGCCAGAGCTACAATGGAATGGTTTAGATCAAAGCATATCCACGTATGTGAATTGCCCAGTCACTGTACAGACCTTGAAAATTGCTACACACAAAAGCCTCCATCCAATCTCACTGAGCTAAAGCTAGTTTGAAAAGAAGAATGGGCAAAAATTTCAGCCTCTAACTATGCAAAGATATGTGCCAAAAGTTATGCAGAAGTATATGCACAAAAAATGGTCCTACAAAGTATTGACTCAGGGGGGCTGGATTCAAATGCAGATCACAATTTCCAGATTTATATTTTTAAGATATTTTAGAAAACCATGTATCATCTCCTCCACTCTACATTTTGTGTTGGTATATCACATATCATCCCAATATGATACATTTAAATTTGTGGGGAAAGTGTGAAAAATGTAGAAAAGTTCACAGGTAATGAAAACTTTTTCAAGGCACTAAATTTATACTGTTACACAAGCTGTACACTGAGTACTTCACATGATATGAAAGTGTCATATCTGAAGTGTTGCCCCATGAAAGGATATAGTGGAATATTTCCCCCAAAAATTGGGGTGTACTCACTTTTGTGATATACTATATATACAGTATATGCAATCCAATTTATTCAGCTTCCATTGTGCATTTGGTTTATTATCAAAATTAGCAATCTGTATGCTGCTTGCAGTGAAAATAAAACAAGAACAATTTAAGGTGAACATTGCAGCTGATATGCGGGACACTACGTACGGGTACCACGTATCAAATAATAGTTCATATCATTTCAGCCACTTTTGTTTTAATCCAAATTGCTGCAGAATTTAAGATAAAACATACAGTTAATAACTAGCCATGGTTGAACCTCCCCACTTTTCTGACATTGACAAGTATTTCCCTATTAGTGTGTAGCAAGAGATTAATCACTCATGGACAGTAGGGCGGGGAAAAGCTGCCAGCAACAGACCTCTTGGACTGGTCACTTGAGCAGCATGGTCTCCAGATGGCTTTTAGATGTATGTTTTCTCTTAGGTACGATAGTATGTCAAAGGCAGTGTCTACCTGAAATTATAGAGCCGATGTCTGATACATGCTGCCTGTGATGTGTGCAGTATGCACCAGCCGTGAGGTTCCCTTTAACCAGCTCAACACAAACTATGATAACCGGATGTTTCTGTCATGATCATTGTCAGGCTCAGACACCACTGATCCATGACGTATCTTTCCCCAGGATTATAGGCCATGGAAGAGGCTTATTCCTTCCTGCCTCATTTTGGTGGGCAGGACACTATATCTTTGTGCTGCCGTTGCTGAAACGCCGCCAGTAATAGTTCCTGCTCTGCAGCATGTGAGTCTGCCTCCTGTGAGTGTTCCCTGATTTGTTCTTCCTCCCAGCTACCATTATGACCTGTACCCTTCCTGAACCGCCTGTATGTCTTTGACCGCCTTGACTTCCCAGTCCTGTCCCGTGACTCTCCTGTCCCGTGTCTCTCCTGTTCCTGCATCTACCTGTACCGTCTGTTGCCAGACTCTCCTAACTTCCTGGTCTCGTCCTTGTGTGTTGCTCTGATCTCCCGGTCTCTGATCTTGCTTTGTTGTACCTGACTTTGGCTCCGGTTCTCCCTCCTGACTTTGGCGTGACTTCCTGGTTCCTGACCTTCGGCTAGCACCTGACCACATTTTGCCTCACCCCCCTGGTTTCTCAATGATATCCTGGTACTAACTCAGGCTTCTGACTATTATGTTGTGTTTGCGCCCTCTAGTGAGTTGTATGCTAACTGCATCCAATGAATGTTTCCCCAGTGAATCTCAGTGCCCGCACTAGAGCAGTGTGACTTTCTCCAAATTCAGCACGAAGTGCTTCATTTACTGATACTGAAGTCTCAGAATTTTTCAATCATTTTTATGACGTGTCTTTAGTACGAAGTAAAACACACTTTGACTGGTATGACCTGCTGCAAACATGCATAGTCAGACACCAGCTCCTGGCAACATTGGTGGAATCTAAGCCCAATCCTCATAGGCAATGGTCTCCAGTTTATTAATATTATTAAGGGTTGCTTGCTGAAAATGCTTTTTTTCAATCCCGTCAAAGATTTTCAATGGAGTTCAAGTAGACACCTGTGACATCAATTCTTTATTCTTCCAAGGATTTTTTTTAAAATGAAGCCTTGGTTGATATTGAGTGTACTTAGGATCATTGGTCTGGTGGGAGCTTCAGCTTACTCACAAATGGCATGATATCATCTCCTACGATTTCCTAATACTTGATTTAATATTCTTGCCTTCCACACAACGCAGGTTTCCAGTGCCAGAGGAAGAAAAATAGCACCAAACCATCATGGAACCACCACCATGCTTCACTTTATAGAGGATCTTCTTCGTATGCCAAAGAGTGAATAGAAAAAAGTGGTCTCAGCACTGATATAAAAATATATAAAAAAAACTTTTTATTGGAATCCGGTTAAAACATAGTCTGGGAACACGTTGTACACAATGAAGAGCAGGAAAAACTTTACGCGTTTCGGACAGGCTAATAATTTAAAACCAAAAAGTGTCCTTAGTCATAAGCTACCTGCAGAGTGGCCAGAAAGAGAAGATATCCATGCTGCAGGAGAGGGGTGTTCCCTATCCAGCTGTAACGGAATGCAATCAAGGTTCAAATCCAAAAGCAGGGTTAATAGACATAAAGGTAACAATTCTAATACAGGTCCCTAAAAAAACGCATGAAAAAAAAAAAAGCACTATAGTGCATTTTTTTTTGGATATATTCTCTTTCTGGCCGCTCTGCAGGTAGCTTATGACTAAGGACACTTTTTCGTTTTAAATTATTAGCCTGTACGAAACGCGTAAAGTTTTTCCTGCTCTTCATTGTGTACAACGTGTTCCCAGACTTTTTTTTTTTTCCATGTTTTTCCATGCGTTTTTTTAGGGACCTGTATTAGAATTGTTGCCTTTATGTCTATTAACCCTGCTTTTGGATTTGAACCTTGACTGCATTCCGTTACAGCTGGATAGGGAACACCCCTCTCCTGCAGCATGGATATATTCTCTTTCTGGCCGCTCTGCAGGTAGCTTATGACTAAGGACACTTTTTGGTTTTAAATTATTAGCCTGTCCGAAACGCGTAAAGTTTTTCCTTTTTTCCATGCGTTTTTTTAGGGACCTGTATTAGAATTGTTACCTTTATGTCTATTAACCCTGCATTTGGATTTGAACCTTGATTGCATTCCGTTACAGCTGGATAGGGAACACCCCTCTCCTGCAGCATGGATATATTCTATTTCTGGCCGCTCTGCAGGTAACTTATGACTAAGGACACTTTTTGGTTTTAAATTATTAGCCTGTCCGAAACGCGTAAAGTTTTTCCTTTTTTCCATGCGTTTTTTTAGGGACCTGTATTAGAATTGTTACCTTTATGTCTATTAACCCTGCATTTGGATTTGAACCTTGATTGCATTCCGTTACAGCTGGATAGGGAACACCCCTCTCCTGCATCATGGATATATTCTATTTCTGGCCGCTCTGCAGGTAACTTATGACTAAGGACACTTTTTGGTTTTAAATTATTAGCCTGTCCGAAATGCGTAAAGTTTTTCCTGCTCTTCATTGTGTACAACGTGTTCCCAGACTATGTTTTAACTGGATTCCAATAAAAAGTTTTTTTATATATTTTTATATCAGTGCTGAGCCCACTTTTTTCTATTCACTCTTTGCCACACATACCGGTATGGACTGACCGGCAGGACTCGTGCACTCTGGAGGAAAGCATGGACTTTGATGGCAGGTGAGCTGGATTTTCTCCCCTTTGTTGTTCTTCTTTGTATGGTATGCTTCATTCTCCCTCTCCAGACATTTCATTGATCCATAAACCCAAAAGGTTCTATCAGTTGCCGGAACAAAATCCTAAAACTTCTATGGCTTATTTATATGTTTTCAAGGATACTAGAGCTGACATATTCATGTGCTTTTGGGTTAATAGAGGTGTATGTCTTAAGGGTGCATTACATGCAGTGACATCGCTAGCGATGTCGCTCGTGAAAGCACCCACCCTGAAAGCATCCACCCCCGTCGTTTGTGGTTTGTGCGTCATGGGCAAATCACTGCCCGTTGCATACAAAATAGTACCCGTCACACATACTTACCTTCCTAGCAACGTCACTGTGGCAGCGAACAGCCTCTTTTCTAAGGGGACGGTTCATGCAGCGTCACAGGACGTCACACGGCAGGAGTCCAATAGAAGCGGAGGGGCGGAGAGCAGCCCACCTCGTTGCCGGAGGACGCAGGTACGGTGTTGTTTGTCAGTCCTGGGGTGTCACACGTAGCGATGTGTGCTGCCTCAGGAATGACGTCCAAAATCAGCAACGACATTTGGGAAATGGACGACGTGTCAACAATCAACGATTTGGTGAGTATTTTGCATCGTTAGCGGTCGCTCGTATGTGTCACACACAACGACGTCCCTAACGAGGCCAGATGTGCGTCACGAATTCCGTGACCCCAATGACATCTCGTTAGCGATGTCGTTGCGTGTAAAGCCCCCTTTAGAGTTTGACATGGAGACCTTCAGGTTTTAGTATGAGCCTTAACTATAAATAGATTTTAAGTCATAAAATCTTGCTGTTGGTCTATTGAAGTTACTATAGGGTTTTTGGCCTACTGCTTTCTCATTTTGGACCACTTGCTTGGAAATCCAAAAATATTAGTGAACTGGAGAACATTGCCCATGAGTAATGTGCTTAGTTGCCAGCAATGCAGTAAGAATCTGGTGTCTGGCTATGCATCACGTTTGCAACAAGTTATAACAGCACCAGGGTGCTCTATTAAGTACAAAAGACGCTTGTAATGAAGAAGTTGAGTAATTCTGAGACTACAGTAGTCAGTAAAAATTTAATTTTGTGTTGAATTTGGGAAACCACTTCTTGTGTTGAGCCATTAAAATTGTTCTTGGTTAATTGGTTAAATTGGTTACATTTTGCTAATTAACTTAACTTGGGTTGATGGCTGAATAATTTTGATTGCCGCTGTATAATCCATGGAATTTTTTGCCATTACATTCTATAATTTATTGCAGTGGGCTGTTAATCTAGATCAATACACACAACTTAACAGACACGAAGCACAATTGTATAAAGCAGGCATGAATCTGATTCCAAAACGTTACGTCTCAGGTAAAGTTACAGAAAGGTATATTTTCTATGTCAAGTACATGAAAACTGGTGTCAAATGCAGCAGATAGCTTGGTTGGGTGCCTCACTAAGAGACTTTTACTATATAAAAAGTAACATGTGTTTCAAAGGTGCAAAGGTTCTTGGAAATACAATGACAGCTGCAGCAGGAGAAAGCACAAGTGAAAGGAGAATCGCACATAGGCAAATAGTGGAACGCTATAAAATAAAGTTATGTAAACGTGTTAAGACTGAGGATGAGCGAATCTTCCAAAATTATAATTCTGCAGATTCACTCGAATTTGGCTCAGAATTTAAACTTTCCAGCAAAATGACTTGCTGCAAATTTAAAGAACTGCAAACTCTCCATTTGTCCTGAAATTATTTGTATGACACCTTAAAGTCAACCTGTCATGTAAGAAATTGCTATTAACCTGCATATATAGGGTTAACCTGCAGGTTAAAAGAATAAGGAAATTAACTTTATTTTCCTCGGGAGCCACTGGCTTTCAGTTATATGGATGTGCTGCCGCTCAAAGCATTGTGAATGTATCAAAAACACTGACCCGCACATCCAACAGGTGTGAACAGCTGCCAGCTGAAAACACATTCAAACTGCAAGAATACATACAGCTGACCTCTAAAATGCTAATATTGAATAAGGGAACTCTGGTATTGCATTACTGCTATAGGAATATTTGAAAAAAGAGATACTTAGCTTATGTATTGGCCAATGCATGGTTCAGTAACCCAGACAAGGTAATCTCTTATATACTGGAACCCTAGCTTGGAATGCCTCTATCTGGCTTAAAAACCTATGTGTCTGGGCAGAAAGGATCCTGCTGTCTAACACCATTGGTGTTTCAGATGTACATTCTTTAATTAGTATGCACTTTCTGTCTGAGAACCTGGCCCCATCCATAGCCATGTGTCTTATTTCACATATATAGCTTTGTCCTTTACTTCCCATACAGAGCAAGTTTTTTAACTGCAGATGAGGTTACACATAGGTTAGGGACCCCAAAAATAGAGATTACCTTGGCGTGGTTTTAGGGCTCTTTTGCATTGATCAATACAATGGCTAAACATCTCTTATATTCCTATTATTCATAGCAGTTATGCATATTCCATTTTCATGTTTTTCATTTTTTCAGATAGTTAATTGTATTTTTCAATCTAGTATTCCCATAGCAGTTCTGCTTTTCATCATTCCCATATACATTGTGACTGGTATGCAACTGTTTATCCTATTGTATAGTTATATGTTTTTCTACTGGCCCTATAGGGTCCACACTGCCAGCCAGATGGACAAAGGGGCTTAAAAGAGTTGGAGAACCCAAACTTTCAGTATTAGGATCTCACCACAGACGTCAACACACAGTGCAAAGGTAGAGTAACTGGATCACTATGTAGCACTGATAGTACCGGGACCGGAAGGGGGCGTCCCAGAGCTCTGAGTGAGTCAGGACTTGGTTTACAAACTGTGTGTGGTCCCTGTCTCCCACACCGTCCCCCTCATCCAGCATCACAATAACCAGCAATGTGTTCCTGTTTTCCTGCACTATCAACCCTATCGAGCACCACGATAACCAGCAGTGTGTGACCCTGTTTCCTGCATTGTGCACCTCATCCCACACCAAGAGGTCTCATAGACTGTTCCTGCACTATCCACCTGATCCAACACCATGAGAGTACCGGGGCCTTCCCTACCTGTGGAGGGACTCACATCTAGCTGTTCCATTCCATCAGCCCTGGCCCCCTTACACAGCAGTGGCGGTATACCCGTTACCGCAACCCCCAGGTGGCGTCATGAACACTTCCCTTGTAAATAACTTTACTTCCCTTGTAAATAACCCCATTCATAGAGTGTCCGCTAAACCCCGGGTCTGGGGACCCTTGAGCCACAGTAATCCCGGATCTGAGCAGCTCGCCTGCCTAGGGGCGGCACATTGGTAGCTAGCTAAATGATTGATGAGCTACTGCCTTTATCTGTACATACTGACATATCTAGTTTTTTTTTGCCGTGTGTTTTTTATTTACTGCAATGTACATGTGTATTATGGTACATTGGGGAAACTACGTGGGATTTTAAAACTCATATTAACCACCATAGATACATTATTACAAAGAAAAGGCTTGACCTTCTGATTTCTAAACATTTTACAGAATTGAAACACTCAGAGAAACAGATAAGATTCATGATCATTGACCACGTACCCCAACATTGAAAAGGTGGGGATGGTAGGATTACTCAAACAAACAGAATTACAATGGACATATCAATTGAATGCACTAAGATCTAATGGTCTGAATGTTGATTTTAAAATAAATGCAATCCTGTCTCCAGATTTGGTGACTATAAGCTGCGGCCACCACCACTGGGCTCTTATATACAACATTCTAACGTGCTGTATATAAGAGCCCAGGCCGCTCTGGCAGTCGGTATGGTGCAGATGGGTCAGATGGGTGTCTCCTTTCTTCGGGTGCGGCACCTCCTCTTTTGGACATCTTCGTCCTCCTTCTTCTGAAGCCGGGGTGCGTGACTCAACCTACGTCATGCACATGCGCCAGCATTGAGGTCCTGCGCAGGCGCACTTTGATCTGCCCTGAGCAGGGCAGATCAATGCCGGTGAGTGTGCATGACGTAGAACACTGTTAGCAAACGTACCATAGAACACTGGAGTGATGGTTGTTGTAAATGGGGCTCTATACATCTATGTAGATATTGCATTCAAAACCAGACGTTTGCAGCTAGAATACTCATTTACCACATTAACAATGTATAGAGTGTATTTCTCTGTAATTTAATGTTAGCTTCATTGAAAAAAATGTACTTTTCTTTCAAAAATAAGGAAATACCTAAGCGACCACAATCTTTTGAACTGTAGTGTATATATACACTGTATATATATATATATATATATATATATATATATATATACTCTATACTGTCATAGACCTAAAATGTCACGGCAAACTTTAGATAAGAGACCTAGGCATTCGGCTGATTCTCATTAAAACAAAAAAGTGTTGGAAAGAAAAAAAGATTACGAGTTAAAATTAGATAACTTACCAGCCTTTCTGGACTAATTTGACAATAGGAGATTTATATAAATCCATAATTGTATCTCATTTATCAGCTGTTAGGCTAGTTCATAATGGAAAAAGTACATAACCTATCACATAGTTTTAATGAGGATTTTTTGCCGTGTTAAAAAAAACTACTGTATTAAAATCTTCCAATTTACTCTATTGCAAGTTAAGAACCACCTCGTGTGCAAAAAATCATCAAGTATCTTGTATCAGTTAGAGCTAACTGTAAAAGCCAGCATGTGCTTTAGCCTTTAGTCATCAAGAGTATATTGGATTTTTAAAAATAAATGGCTTCTGCTGAGTTGTCATTGCTATGGTCCTTTGACTTTTAATTAAATTTTAGATATATGTAAGCTCTTCCATTGCACTTGGTCATCTGACTTGTTGAGACTGTATCATTAACTGAAGTGAACATCGTTAGACTTGTTACTTTTTTAATGCTAAGTACTTGCAAACTTTTCTTTCTATGGAGACAAATATACAGTTAAGGCTAGACCATGCAATTGGTGACTGTTCAATGGTGGTTTCATGAATTTCTTAGACATTTTTTTTAAATTAGTGTTCAGTTATCATTACAGTAAGATTTATAATAAATATATGTATCTTATTTTAATGGCTTCACTTAACAAGCTCACCAAGCAAAATATTAATTCATTTAAATCTTACATATCCTGATATTGAAAAAACAAAATCTCTAAAATGCTTCATTTTTGTGAAGCTTGCGGCTGGTGTAGGGTCAGCGAGCAGGGTTAGTTAACCCACTGGACCACAGGGGGAATCCAGGCTTACTCTTTAGTGGGAGAGGCTTAACTAAGTCCCTTCCATGAAGTAAACGCCAGGTACCACGCCCAGGTAAGTGACCGAGACTGTGGCAGCTGACCCCCAGGACAGGTGACGGACTCAATTATATGCACAGATATCAGCAGTTACAGTCAAGATGACTGAGGTAGACAGGTAGGTGGGTATGGAGAGACATGGTGGGCGCAGCAGGGACAGATAGGTATGGGAAAGCAGGTAAAGGTGATGGACACAGGGATAAGAGAACAGGAGCTTGGAACATGACAATTAGCTAGCAAACTGGTAGCCGATCTAGCTAAAGATGTTGTGCAGGCACCTCGCCTAATGGGAGAGTGCTATTCTCTATAGACTTGTATTGATGACGTACTGTAACGTAAGTGTCTGCGTTGCATCCGCTGGACGACGCTGAGTCGTTATGTTGATGCAGTGTCAGGCGGAGGGAAGCGTTTTTTGGGTCGTTAAAATAACGCACATTGACAGATTCTGTTGGAATCCGCCAAGGTATCTAATGATTGTCTATGGTGGCGGATTCCGCCGCTATGTGCTAAGCGGCTGAATCCGCTGACAAATTCCATCACGTTCTACTGAGCATGCTCAGCATGTCCAGCAAAATGATCTAAATAGTTTAAAATCACTCTTGATCTCTTTCCCTCCCTTCTCTCATACTCACCGATCACAGGCACGGTGCTGCATGGCACAAAGCTCCGGCGGCTTTTCCTCTTTTGAAAATGCCAGCCGCTCATTATTCAATCTCGTATTCCCTGCTTCCCCCGCCCACCGGTGCCTATGATTGGTTGCAGCCAGACCCGCCTCCACGCTGAGTGACAGCTGTCTCACTGCAACCAATCACAACCGCCGGTGGGCGGGTCTATATCATCCAGTAAAATAAATAAATAAATAATTAAAAAAAAAATGATGCGCGGTCCCCCCCAATTTTGATACCAGCCAAGATAAAGCCACATGGCTGAAGGCTGGTATTCTCAGGAAGGGGAGCCCTACGTTATGGGAAGCCCCCCAGCCTAACAATATCAGCCAGCAGCCACCCGAAATTGCCGCATCCATTAGATGCGACAGTCCTGGGACTCTACCCGGCTCATCCCGAATTGCCCTGGTGCGGTGGCAATCAAGGTAATAAGGAGTTAATGGCAGGAGCCCATAGCTGCCACTAAGTCCTAAGTTACTCATGGCAGGCGTCTCCCCGAGATACCTTCCATGATTAACCTGTAAGTTAAAGAAAATAAACACATACACCCAAAAAAATCCTTTATTTGGAATAAAAGACAAAAAAACCCCCTCTTTTACCACTTTATTAAACCTCCAAATACCCCTCCAGGTCCGACGTAATCCACAGAGGTCCCACGAAGCTTTCAGCTCTACTACATGAAGCTGACAGGAGCGGCCGTAGAACATGACCGCTCTCTATCAGCTCCACGCAGCAACTGAAGTGAGCTGTGTGATCAGCTTTGCCCTCATTCAGGTGACCCGCGGACACAGCTCTTGGGTGGAGGACTGCAGCTGTGGCCGCGGGTCACCTGAGTGACGGCACAGCTGATCGCGCGGCTCACTGCGGTCACTCAGGGGATTTGCGGTTACATCTCTCTCTCTCCTCCCGACCGCAAATCTTTTTTTCCCGGCGAAACATTAAAAAAAAAAATAAATAAAAAAATGCAAAATGTTCGTTTATAGGAATCCGTTACTTTATTAGCTCACTATTTGCAACGCATCCGTCACATGCATCACACAACGCACTGTGATGGATGCCTCACAACGCATGTATGAAAGCAGCCTAATGTGTGTGGGGGGCGGAGTGCGGGGTGGGTGGAGCCAAGCGGGCCCATGGGGCTGAGGACGTCAGTGCCGGGGACTGAATGGCTGGGGACAGGTGAGTGTGTGTGTGTGTTCAGTGTATACATGCGGAGTGCGGGAGGAGGCGGAGCCGAGTGGGGAAGTGTCGGGCGTCATCCTGTCAGCCCGTAATTCGGCCTGTTCAGTTAGGCTCCCTGCACACGTAGCAAGGGTAAATATCGGGTAACTTAGCAAAGTGCTTTGCTTGGTTACCCGATATTTACCTTGGTTACCAGCGTACACCGCTTAGCGCTGTCTCCTTGCACACATAGCAAGGATAAATATCGGGTAACTAAGCAAAGCGCTTTGCTTAGTAACCCTATGTGTACCCTGGTTACATGTGCAAGGAGCCAGCGCTAAGCGGTGTACGCTGGTAACCAAGGTAAATATTGGGTAACCAAGCAAAGCGCTTTGCTTAGTAACTCATTGTGTACCCTGGTTACGTGTGCAGGGAGCCTTAGCTGAGCCGTTGGTCGCAGGCTCTTTAGCGCACGCGCTGTGACGACGATTGTCACTGTATATATGAAAAACTTTGATACTCTATTAGAAAAAATAAATTAAGTAAAATGAATAATATACATACAGTTGAAACCAGAGCTTAATATACACTATGTAAGCAGACATATTTGCATGTTTTTCTTACTATCTTGCATGAAATCAGAATAAACCTTTTTTAGGTCAATTAGGAACAAACACACAAATACAGACAGAGACAGACACACACACACACACACACACACACACACAGACAGAGACAGACAGAGACAAAAAGACAGAGACTGGGAGAGAGACAAAGAAACAGTTACTATCCCGGGCAACACCCGGGTACTATAGCTAGTTATTTATATTTGCCAAATGCCAGAATAATGCGAAAGAGAGAATGTTTTAAGGAATTTTTATTACTTTCTGCAAAGTTAAAAGTTTATATATACAGTAGTAAGAGTACTATGCCTTAAAACAATATGGGACAGCCCATATGATGTCATGTCTTTGGAAGCTTCTGATAGGTTTATTGGCAACATCTGAATTAATTAGAGACATACCTGTTGATATATTTTAAGGCATACCTGAAACACACTGCTTCTTTGTGTAGCATCATGCGAAAGGGAAAAGAAATCAGCCAAGAACTCTGGAACAGAATTATGGACTTGAACAAGTTTGGTTCATCCTTGGGTGCAATTTCCAGATACCTGAAGGTGCCGCGTTAATCTGTACAAACAATTGTATACAAGTACAAACAAGATGGGAATGTTCAGCCATCATACTGTTCAGGAAGGAGACTGGTTCTATGTCCCAGAGATGAACATGCTTTGATCAGACATGTGCATATCAACCCAAGAACAAAAGCAAAAGACCTTGTGAACATGCTGGCGAAAGCTGGTAAGATTGTGTCATTATCCACAGTGAAACAAGTACTGCATCAACATGGGCTGAAAGGCCACTCCGCCAGAAAGAAGCCAGAACTTCAAAAGAGACATAAAAAAGCCAGATTAATTTTTGCAAATGCCCACAGGAACAAATACCTTAATTTTTGGGGACATGTCCTGTGGTCTGACAAAACTAAAATTGAACTGTTTGGCCACAAATGACCATCGTTATGTTTGGAAGAAAAAGGGAGAAGCTTAGAAGCCTAAGAATACCATCTCAATTGTGAAACAAGGGAGTGGCAGCATCATGTTGTGGGGTTGTTTTGCTGCAGAAGGTTCTGGTGCACTTCACAAATAGATGGCATCATGAGGAAAGAAGATTATGTGGCAATACTGAAGCAACATTTCAAGACATCAGCCAAGAACTTAAAGCTTGGGCAGAAATGGGTCTTCCAAATTATCAATAACTCAAAGCTACTGCCAAACTGGTTACGAAGTAGCTTAAGGATAACAAAATCAATGTTTTGAAGTGGTCATCACAAATCCCTAACTTCAGTCCTATTGAAAATTTATGGGCAAAGCTGAAGAGTCTGATGCGAGCAAGGCGACCTACAAACATGGCTCAGTTACACCAGTTCTGTCACTAGGATAGGCCCAAATTTCTACTAACTATTGTGAGAAGCTTGTGGAAGGATATCTAAAACCTTTCACCCAAATCATACAGTTAAAGTGCATTTGTACCAAATATTATTGAAATGTATGTAAACTTTTGTCTTTTGTAGAAAGTAATAAAAATGCCTTAAAACATTCTCTCTCTCATTATTCTGGCATTTGGCAAATATAAATAATTTTACTTCCTAATTGACATAAAATGTGAAATGTTTATTCTGATTTCATGTCAGATAGTGAGAAAAACATGCAGATGTGTCTTTTTTAGATAGTGGATGGGAACTTCTAGTTTCAACTGAAAAATAAAATAGATAGATACCCATGATAAATAACAATCTATGTGAACCTACTTAATAGTCAGGGAATACCAAAACATGAGTTATTAGTTATTAATGAAAAAGGTCTGTAATTTTATTAAGCCCAATAGGTTTGAGTGTATTCAATTTATATATCCAAAATGTTTCTTTTCTATAGAGGGATTCCAAGCTATTGGAAATAAATTTGGGAACACGCTCAATTGTGGTAATCTTTTGCCCTTCAGGATTTTTATTCTGACATAACGCAAAATGCCTTGACAAACCAAATAATAGGAAGCCCTTAAGAATATTTTGCCTATGGGAATTTAATCTAGAATGAAGGGCTTGGGTGGCACGGCCCACATATTGTTTATTACAGGGGCATTCTATCAAATAAATGACATAGCTGGATTGGCATGTCATTCTGGATTTAATGGGAAAAACATTGGAAAAATCATTACAGGAAACAAAGGAGTCTTTTTTTATGGACCTACAACAGAGGCATTTAGGTACTGCATATTTAAAGGCCTCTTTGTTTGCGCCTGTGACCCAATGTTATTGTTGGTCCTGAAGAAGGAGAATAATCTCTTAAATGTGTAGATGAATAAAGGTCACAACTCCAATCTATTTGGCTTTGGATTTTCTTCAACGGCAGCCGCTGTGTTTTACACTTTTCTTGATCTGCACCTGTATTTAAGGATTGACATGAAAGCGAATGTGACAAAGGCATTAAGGTGGGAAGAGTGTGAGAAGATGAGTTGGAAGGTCAGATGCATAATCAGATGGTACGGGCTGCACAGGCTGATACAGCAGTAATTATAAGAAATTTTAACTAACAAGATATTGACTGGAGCCATCACATTATACGCAAATTGCTCATCTCTAGTTAATGCAATGCTGCAACCTCCACCTGTGAAGTCTTGGAAGGAAAAACGGATATCACACCGCGCTTATCACCAATTCAAGCCAGAATAATTAAATCCAAGTCTTTATTGTAGTAGCTAGGTACAAGTCAACACGTTTCATGGGTCGCATCTATCGACTATCCTTGTCACTGCTATATTGTCCTGAGGAAGGGGGCTGCGACCCCTGAAATGCGTTGACCTGTACCTAGCTAATACAATAAAGACTTGGCTTTTATTTTTCCAGCTTGAATTGGTGATAAGCGTGGCGTGATACCCGTTTTTCCTTCCAAGACTTCACCTTACTTCTTCGGGGCTGCAGCTTTCGCCACCCACTACCATGCAATTATAGGAGTTTTGACCTTTCACAACCTCTATCGATAAGTGAACCTATTTATATATTGTTTTATATCTGGTAAGACCCTATGCGCCTTTTGTTCCACAGTGTCTAAAACACGTGATGAAACCTCCACCTGTGGACAGAGAGAAAGAAATATGCAGTGCTATCTAAGCATAGTATTAATGTCACTTGAATCGGTATGAAAGCAAATGCACTCACTTTTCAGCATTTAATATGGGGCGCATCAATTGCTGGAATCCTTCCTAGTAGGCAGCAGCTCGTTCGGTGTACTGAAATTGATTTCTCAAGTGCATCCAAGCAGAATCAAACAGAAATGTATTCACCGATGTTGGTGTCACTCCATACTTTAGGAGGAATAGGTTGGAAGAAAAAGGTTTTTCCTTGACGAACGTGGTAAAAAATCAATGTGTTTTAATAACAAACTTGATATACAGTAAATTAAAAATATTTTAAAACATTGTCTTCTATATGCAAATACAATGCTCTTTGGCTAAAATAGCCTTCATCAAGTACATGCAGATATCAGTAGCTGTTAACATGACAAAAGTTCTATATATATATGGGTAAGTTTCCCTTCCTTCATAGCTGTCATGCAGTGTTTTGTTCCACACTCGTGGGGCGCCGCTACTGTGTTAGACTCTGTTCACATTATAGAGTCTGACAGGCAACCTGAGGTCTCCTAGCTGCCCAGCCTGAGCCGAGCGTTGGCTGATTCATTTCCACAACTCCCCAGCCTTGCAGGAGTTAATTCTTGTAGATTTGTGTGCAGCTCCTAGGAGCAGGTTGCTAATTACCACCCACAGCTGTCACTTTCCTATTGAAGGTATGGGAGCCTGTTTATGAGCTGATTATAGCTTCAGCATGCTCCAGCGATTCTGGTCCTTTGTGGTGATCCAGTTCTTGGTGATCTATAGTTTCTATTTTGAGTGGTGTGGAAGTTTCCCTGTTGTGCAGTTACTTCCTTACTTTTTCTTTATTCCCCTGTACACGTATAGTCTCGTCTTTATGTTTGCATGCAGTGTGTACGAGTTTTTGTTCTTCCTTGTCCCTGTAATTTCTCTGCGGTTTTGTTACTGTATTTCTGGCCCGCCCCAAGGGAGGGAGAGGGGAGCAGGATCGGGGCTTGACAGGAGTCAGGTTTATGCTGGGGGCTCAGACCTGGCTACCATGAAGCCTATCTCTGAGATAAGGGACAGTGCAGGGTCTCAAGCCTGAGGGCCAGCCTATGATTCCCTGTTCTGTCATTACAAACCCCCGTGACAATAGCATCTGATACTAATCTGACCCTCCTCATGGATTGTTATCCTGTTCTCACTTGCTTGTTTAATCAGGATTTTATAATAGAGCCCTACTGGGAACTCAAGTGAGGAAAATTAAAAGGATCCAAGGTCGTATTCCCAAATATTAGTTTGCCACAGGTTAGCTATGAGGCAAATCACTGCAAAGATACATAATAACTGGGAATATGATCTAGGATCATTTTAATTTCCCTCATTTCAGTTCCCAGTAGGTCTCTATCATCGGGGTTAAAATCCCCTTGAAACAAACAAGTGAGAACAGGTTAAAAATACATGAGGAGGAAGACATCTCATCAGATTAGTATCAAAGCAAAAACTGTGGACAGAAAGCGCACATAGGGTTTTAACCGATAGAGATAGGTGCAGGGAATAGGACAGGTACTCACCTGCTTCAGTTGTGACAGGCACAACTCCTTGTCAGCACGGAAAATGGTAAATGAATGCAAAAGTGGTCAGCTGCAGCCCCGATATTGCAACAGGATGGGGGATGATCAAAAGAAATCGGGTTAAATGCTGCGCTAAAAACCACAATCCAAAGATATATCGTGAATTCCTTTTCTTTATTTTCACAGGTCTACGCGTTTCAAAGGCATCTCCGCCTTTTTCATCAGGACAAAAGTCAGAAAAGAACAGCATCAATGATGCTGTTCTTTTCTGACTTTTGTCCTGATGAAGAAGGCGGAGATGCCTTTGAAACGCGTAGACCTGTGAAAATAAAGAAAAGGAATTCACGATATATCTTTGGATTGTGTTTTTTAGCGCAGCATTTAACCCGATTTCTTTTGATCATCCCCCATCCAAATTAGTATCAAGTGTTATGAGAGAATGGAAACTTACCTATACAGTATATTGTAATGCTTCTCACTACCTTATGGGTTTGCATGAACGGAAGGCTAGTCAGGAGAGCCGGGGTCTGGTAACAGGAGGTCACGTATAATCATAAGGGGTAAACAGAGACATAGTCAGGGCACAATCCAAGGGTTACAATACCAGAAGAGCACATAGTAGTAAAAGGAGCAAGCAGAGATGCAGTCAGATAACAGTCTGGGGTCCAAGACAGGAATGCACAACTAGAATAGGGAGCCGACAGAGGGAAGTCCAATAACAGTCTAGGGTCAGAACACCAAGATCCGAATACTAGCAGACACACAAGCTATGGAAACACAGCAGAGCCAGAGAATACAACTGGGGGAGTATGCTCAGTAAAGAAGCCTGAGCAATTACCTGGAAGATGGAACAGCTGAGTAAACCAGCACCTCCCAGAACCAACCTGGACTCTAGTATAGTGACCAAGCTGTAGTTCATTAACAAGGATGGCGCCGCAGAGCATCTCCAAGAGCGAGATGCTCTGCACAAAGGAATAGACTAACTGCCAGTTCTGTAAGTGCCACAGAGCATCGCCAATGGCAAGATGGATAGCACCGCAGAGCTTCTCCAAGGGCAAGATGCTGTGCACAAAGGAATAGACAAACTGCCCGATCTGCAAATGCCGCAGAACATCTCCAAAGGCAACATGGACAGCACCGCAGAGCATCTCCAAGGGCAAGATGCTCTGCACAAGGAATGGACACACTGTGGGATCTGTAAGCACCGCAGAGCATCTCCAAGGGCAAGATGCTCTGCACAAGGAATGGACACACTGTCGGATCTGTAAGCACCGCAGAGCATTTCCAGGTCTGTGAGATGCTCTGCACAGAGAATTGGGATATATCTTTTGTCATGTTAACAGCTACTGATATCTACATGTACCTGATGAAGGCTATTTCAGCCGAAATGCGTTGTACTTGTATATTGAAATAAAAATTTTTTTTTTAAAGTGCCTCAAGTTTGAAATTAAAACACGTTGATTTTTTTTACCAAAATCATCTTGAGTTAAGACTGTAACCTCCATCACGCACACTTTCCAGCAGCAGAAGCAGATTGTTATTGAATATTCTGTGATAAGTGCACGTTGTCATCCGTGCCGTAGTGTACTGGGGTAAATTTGTAGCTACATGAAATTGTAAATCATTTAGCAATATCATTAGGTTCCTTTGAGCCATGTTAGACATATAGAAGCTAATTGCTCTTTGGATGTTGTTATTTTATTGCCTCGTTGCACTTTTTACCTATATTAGTCTTTCTGCCTCCTAGCACCAAGTTATCTTTGTGTTGAACTCTATCTCACCCAAACAAAGAAACTGCATCATTTTAGATGTATCCCGACATGCAATATCTGCAAGAAAGGTTTTCATTGCTTCAACATATATTGAAAACACACAACTTGAATTATTGAACTTGTAAACACAATTTGCGTATGGGCATCCAAAAAGAGAGTGGGAAAAAAGTCTCGTACTCCATCATTTTTATTGGAAGCAAATTATGGCACAACAGTGATTTCTACAGGAAGCATAGTTACAGTGTCACCGAACCGTGCATGAACATATGATTTATCTTCCTGTTGAATATAATTTGGACCGCCTAGCTATTGAAAAACATAAAATTGAAAAGTAATATTCAAAAAACATGAACCTCCTGGCAATGATAAATAGCCTGCAGCTAATAATGAGATCATCAAATGAAGTAAATCTTTCAGTGTAAAATCATCATTGTATAATGTGCGCTGTGCTAAAGTCGTCTTCCAGCCTTCATATCTATGCGTTGCTTTGTTCTGACAGCTGTGGAAGTTACTGAATGTCATCCCCTATCATCTTTTCCCTTATTCCGACACACCTTGGCTTTTGTTATTCGGTAAACTTTTAGCTTTGAAAAATTACTCTAACTAGACCATTTAGACAAACAAAAGTAAATATATACAGCGGGTGAAATAAGTATTGAACATGTCACTAATTTTAGAAATAAATATATTTCTAAGGCCCCCTTCACACATCCATTAAAATCACGCACGTGTTTTACGGATGTGTCAAAGGTGCGTTTTCCCCTCCGTGTGCCGTGTTTATCCGTGATAACACACGGAGAACGGAACTTTCTACTCACCTGTCCCTGGCGTCGCTGTCCGTGGTGCTGATCTTCAGCTTCCAGCCCTGCCTACTCCCCGCTGCTGCAGCTTCCGGCCACAGTGAAGTGAATATTCAATGAGCATAATGAGCGGCGGTCGGAAGCAAGTGACAGCAGTGGCAGAGACAGGAGGGCTGGAGAAGGTGAGTAAAGATTTTTTTTTCTCTGACACGTGTGTTTCTCCAGCGCGTGTCACACGGGACCGCATCCACACTACATCCGTGTGGTACGGGTGTGGGCCGTGTGACACCCATGCTGCCGGAGAAAAACGGACATGCATCCGTGTGGAGCACAAGGGCACACGTCTGCTCCACACGGAGGCACAGGCCAATGGCTGTACACGTGCGTGCACATAAACCCATTGATTTTAATGGGTTTACGTGTGCCGTGTCTCCGGTACATACGGGCATGGTGCTAGCACGTACCGGAGACATGTGCATGTGAAGGGGGCCTAAAGGTGCTATTGTCATGAATTTCCCACTAGAGATCGGTAACAACTCCTCCAATTCACACAGGCAAAGATATCAAACCATAGTGGACCCGTTCCCTCCTATTACAGATTCTCTTATCTCTTGGCATCACAGACTTGGCCCAATCTTGGATGTCTTCATACCTAACAGAGCGGACATTCAGCATCTCCTACTCTCACACCACTTCCTCAACTTGCCTCCTATTTGTCAGTGTCCCCCAAGGTTCAGTTCTAGGGCCCCCCTCTTTTCCATTTACACCCTTGGCCTGGGACAGCTGATAGAGTCCCACGGCTTTCAGTATCATCTCTATGCTGATGATAGGCAGATCTACCTCTCTGGACCTGACATCACCTCCGTACTAACCAAAATCCCACAATGTCTGTCTGCTATTTCATCCTTCTTATCTGCGCGATTCATAAAGCTTAACATGGACAAAACTGAATTCAAAAT
The DNA here is from genome assembly GCF_048569485.1 of Anomaloglossus baeobatrachus. Taxonomy (NCBI): domain Eukaryota; kingdom Metazoa; phylum Chordata; class Amphibia; order Anura; family Aromobatidae; genus Anomaloglossus; species Anomaloglossus baeobatrachus. The sequence goes on along the minus strand of NC_134360.1, from coordinate 190,221,300 downwards.
CTTTCCTCCTCTTCTTTCAACCCCTCCAACAAGCCTATCCATCAAAGTTGATGGCTTCTCACTCTCTTTAGTCTCGCAAGCTCATTGTCTTGGAGTAACCCTAGACTCAGCTCTATCCTTCAAGCATCATATCCAAGCCCTCTTCACCAGTTGCCGACTACAACTCAAAAATATCTCCCAAATTCGTGCTTTCCTTAACCAAGAATCAGCAAAAACACTAGTTCATGCCTTCATCATCTCCCGCCTCGAATACTGCAACCTCCTTCTCTGTGGCCTCCCTTCCAACACTTTGGCACCCTGCCAATCTATCCTAAACTCTGCGGCCCAAATCCCTTCATTGGCTTCCCATTGCCTAAAGACGCCAGTTCAAAACACTAATCATGACATACAAAGCCATCCACAACTTGTCACCTCCATACATCTGTGACCCAGTCTACCGGTACCTACCTGCACGCAACTTCAGATCCTCACAAGATCTCCCCCTCTACTCCCATCTTATCTCCTCTTCCCACAATCGTATACAAGATTTCTCCCATGCCTTCCCCTTACTGTGAAAGACTCTACAACAACATATCAGACTTTTACCCACCGTGGAAACCTTCAAAAGGAACATGAAGATCCACCTCTTCCGACAAGCCTACAACCTGCGATAACCCTAAAACCAGTACACCACTGAGCAACCAGCTCTGTCCTCACCTACTGAACCCTCACCCATCCCCTATAGACTGTGAGCCTTCGTGGGCAGGGTCTTCTCCTCCTATACCAGTCTGTTTTTGTAACATTCATAATTGCTGTACTTGTTTTTAAGTATACCTCTTTTCACCTGTAATGCGCCATGGAATAAATGGCATTATAATAATAATAAATAATAATAATAATAATAATAACTTAATTTAGGAACATCTATTATTATTATTTGTAATAAAGAGAACTATAACAGGGAAAAAGTATTGTACAGGGGTGTAAAAAGCCAAGGAAACTCACGACACCAACTGAAATATATCAGTACTTAGAAAGAAATCCTGCCACTTTATGAAAAATAATATCAGCTTGTTCAACTCATGGCTTATAAAATAGTGTCTCAATACCAAGGTGCCACACAAGAAACATCTCATGATAGGTAAAACCAATGAACTGTCTCAAGACTTTCGAAAACTTATTATTGTAAAATGTATTGATGATGATGACATTGGTTACAGAAGAATTTCTAAACAAATGAACAATTCAACTTTTTTTTTTTGCCTGAACAGCCCCTTTAATGCTGGCTTTAGTGCAAGATTGGTCAAGGGGACATTACTTTATAGACAGCCACATAAAAAAACAATGGTCACATGATACATATAGACTTGACTGAAGTAGTTATAGTGAACCACCTACCCATGATTTCTTCAAACTTCTGATAAGTGATCTACAACTACGGTATATAGTACCTTATAATCCCCTGAAGATCATCTGTAACATCCACTTGCTTTTATTAATTAGGGTTTTTAAATGGTGGCTGAATTATTAGTTGTTTCTTCTGACAACAGGATTTCTTTAAAAATTAATTATTGGGACAAATTTTTCAAATCTGACATATAATTTCACTTGGAAATAACTGCAATGTATTAACATATCCCAGTTGTTTTGAGAGAGTTTTTTTGTGCCACATTCTATTTTATGATCATGGTAAATTAAGGTCTATATATTTTGCATTTATTTATAAAAATATCAGAAATTTGGCCAAAATTTAAAACAATTAACCGTTTTTAAAAGTTGAATAATCTATTTAAACTAGAAAGTCATACAACCTAAAAAAGTTAATAAATAACATTTCCCCTCATGTCTGCTTTAAATCAGCACCATCTGTAAAATGTTCTTTTATTTTGTTACGATGTTAGAAGCTTTAAAGCTTTAAAATTGTAGCTGTACAAGGGGCTGGTGATAAGTCTTTGGCTTTACCCTGAAAGAAACAAGATAGGATGATGAAACTTTACATTTATGCCACATACTCTCCACTGATGTCAGCACACTTCTTACATCGGTTTTCCAAGTTCTGCAAGCCTAGCAAAAATAAGGATTTTGGTTGTGCCTCAAACCAGGCATCTGTAGCAGACATGGCATCAGACATGGTGTGAAATTTGGTACCCTTGAGGGGTTTCTTCAGTTTGGAAACAGATGATAGTCAGAGGGAGCTAGATCTGGTGAACAAGGTGGGTGGTCTACTAGCTGGAAGCCCAGCTCTGCTAGTATTGCCGTGGTCACTTGTGCAGTGTGAGCGGAGGCATTGTCTTGCAGGAACAAGATTCCTTTGGACAGCGTGCCATGCCTTTTGACCTTCAGAGATGCCTTTAATTGGTCCAAAAGTTCCATGTAATACCTTGCAATGATGGTGGAACCCTTTTGAAGGTAGTCCACTAGCAGCACATCCTCCTTATCCCAAAACACCGATGTCATCACCTTAGTGGCTGATTTTTGCACTCTGAACTTCTTTGGATGAGGGGAACCATTGTGCCTCCACTCTTTTGACTGCTACTTGTTTTCAGGGTCATACAAACAAATCCAGGTCTCATCCATAGTGCCAGGTCAATCCAGGAAGTTTTTATCAGTCCAGAAACACTGACAAATGGACTGGGAAGTTTATACTCGCATGCTTCTCTGATCTGTTGTCAAACATTTGGGGACCCACTTTGCAGATAGCTTCCTCATGTCCAAATGTTCATGGATAATGACACAAACACGTTCACGGGAAATCTCCATGATATCTGCTATTGCTTTTGCTGAAATTCATTAATTCTCCAGTATGAGGTTGTGCAATGCAATGTGCACAGCATCGATGATCTCCGGAACAACAACCATTGTCGATCGTTCAGGACGTTCCTCATCATTGGTGCTGAAGTGGCCTGTTTTAAATTTGCCTGCGACAAATCACCATGAATATCCTTTGTGGACTTTCCTTGCAGAAACAAGAATTTTTTCACTCCTCTGTTCTCCGGTGCTGTGAATATCACATTAAACTCCACCATTTTGTTTTCCCGCGTGCATAGAACACTGTTGCCATAAGCAACAAACACCAAATTTTGAAAACATATATTAGACACATAAGGCTTTCATGTGATGTAACATTCGTTACAAAAAGAAGATCACAAAGCCAAAGACTTATCACCAGCCACTCATAAAATTTATGACACAATAACAGTGAAACAATCTGGTAGTGTGGCAGCAAATGACTGACAAAATAGACGTAGTAGCAAACATATGTTGTTTTATTTTGGTGCATTACATGATATATTATAAAGCCTTAGGCTGCATAGCTGCCAGCTTTTCTAGTGTGCTTTTTGCACTCATACTCACAGGTGCAACATGACCTTTACCTCTTGCTGTGAACAATCATTCAATTACCGCAGGTATTAAAAGAAGAATACGGGGTGGAAGAATTTACAGAATATGTAGAAAAAGTGCTACAAATCAGTCACCTTTTATTTAACACCCACAAACCTAGATGTATTCATCATAAACAACTTATGATTAAATATACTACATTTATGTGAAACAGCATGTTTATATTTTATATTGCATACAAAAATTGAAAAAAATATTTACAAATTTACATTTCCAGCCTTATATTTGAGCAATTAGCTATAGATAAATGTGTACATTTTTGCATTTAAATATTTTAAAGAAAAAACAAAAGTGAATCACAATGAAATTTGATATATTCAATAGAAATGAGAGAAACAATTCAATACAATTTGTAATTTTCTTTGTGCGAAACTCCCATTTAACTCATTGCAGAACATTGCATCAGAAAGACAAGAATCACATGACCTCAACACAGATGAGAAGGCTTCCCCAGAATGTCTTCAAACTACACTGACATACAAAGGGGTAAGGTCGGAGTCACTCTTGCGAGTGACTCATGCGTGACACGCTTGAATCTCGCATCGCATCACCCGGCGCGGCCATATACCCTCTGGACAGAAGCATCAGCTGCATAGAAATACATACAGCCGACCCGCTTATGTCCGGAGAGTGTGTGGCCGTGCCGGGTGATGCAAGTGTGACTCCTGCCTAACAATGAGTGAGATGAGAAAACTCCTAATTGCTCGAGTGCTCATTACTCAAATCAAGCAGGTCCGAATGCTTGGACAGACTCAATTCAAGTAACAAGTATAATGGAAGTCAATGGGGAATTCAAGCTTTCTTCCAGCAGAGCCCTTCCCCTAGGAGGGCGGGGGGGCTGGAAAATTGATGATTGGATGAAAACAGCACTCAAATGTAATGGGAACAGCCTGGGGAAGATATCTGGGTGCATCTCTGACTCAGATCACTGGCAAAAAAAGCAAATAAATAAATCATTTTAAAAAAGCGTGGGGGTCCCCCTATTTTTGATAACCAGCCAAGGTAAAGCAGGCAGCTGTGGACCATTTTTTTTAATTATTTATTTATAAATTAATATATAATTTAAAACAACAGCCCCCTATTTTTGATCCCTAGCTAAGGTAAAGCAAACAGCTGGAGGCTGATATCATCAGGCTGGGAAGACGCATGATTATTTGGCTCTTCCCAGCCTAAAAATAGCAACCTGCAGCCACCCCAGAATTGGCGGATTCATGGGATGTGCCAATTCTCATGCTAAGCCAATTATTTTTATTTATTTATTAGGTTAAAGAAGGCTAAAAACACCCTTTAATGCCACATGAAAGGAACTAAAGGGGGCATGTGTATAACAATGCCTATATGCCTGCTCTAATCTAAGCTCTCCCTCTTAGATCATCCCTCTCTGAGCTGTTTCCAGAGGAGAGTGTGCCCAGCATCGCACTCCCTGTTCTCACAAAAGAACCGATGATGCGAAACAGCTAGCCAATCACAGTAATGCTAGTCCCCAACCTGGTTACAGCAATACCGTGATTGACAGGCAATGCCTGCATGTTTAGGGGTTAAAAAACAGCTGTGGAATATTCTGGTTGGGGACTTGAGCTTTTGCCAGCACATCTGTGATACTCGTTTGAGTAATGAATGTGCCCGAGCACCCCGATGTTCAATTGCCTATCAAGAGTAACAATGTTTTAACTTTTAGGCTCCATATCTTAGCATCTACTACAGCTTTCAGGGTGAAACTGCCTTCGGTTTATAAAGAATCATCATGGCTATTTCATATATAAATTTTACTTGACGCTATTTTGCATATGTTTAGTTGTGCAGAGTCTTGCCATGTCACTGTTATTATTTTGTTCCTAAAAATGTAAATTGTATTTTTTATTGTTTTGATAGTGTTTTGTAAATCCATCTTTGGCTTTCAACAATTCCTGAATCCTCCTGGGCATGCTCTAGATCAGATTTAAGCATGTGTCGATTGAAATCTGATCCCATGTTTCTTCACAGATCAATATACTCACATGTAGGTACAACACATCCTTATATCACATTAATCTTTGGATTAATATTCCTGGATAGTGATGGAACGACTCACAGATACCTGGGATCAGCGGGCCTATCTGATTTAAAAAAACAAAACAAAACAAAACAAAAAAAACCTGGTTAGGTCCTGCAATTGATCTTGAATATCTGGTTGGACGTCGGTGCCCATATAAGTCTATGGGAACCCAGGTTAGGCACTTAAAAATGGTGGTAGAAGAGACATGGGGATTATAGCAAGCACTTAATACTTACCGGTCTCCGCGCATCTGTAACTCTGCTTTCAGACAGCTCAAGCTACTTCCAGGACTGCTCATTATCTTTATGCATATGCACTGCTTCCCCCCGCGCACAAGCAGTTCCAGCGCCACTGATTGGTTGCAGACAGTCTGTATGACAGCGTGTTTGACTGCAACCAATCAGAGACTCAGATAGTCCCTCTTGATTGGCTTCGCTAGACCATGTAATGTGATAGCTTTAGGACATTATGTGGAAGTTTGCTGGCTGCACCTGATGTTTTTGCCCATTATGAATTACTGTATATTGCAAAGTGTTTGAACTGGTAGGGACCTGTGAATTTTAGGAAATTCACCTTGACGTTGCACCCCAGTGGATTGATTTTCTCATTTTTAATTGTCATGCTTTTAGATCTTTGTTATGAAAGAAAAATGGAGGATTTTTTCCAACATTTTTTCAGATTTTGAAAGAGTATCTAAACAACCATGATTTGGAAGCTCATTCGGCTATGGTTGATACTTTTTGCCTCATGTGAATTGAATCATAAAGGATTTGAATTCTCTGGGCCCTGAAAATTTTACAAAATTTGTCTGGAAGTCTTACCCCAGTGGATTGTTCCACCTATTTCTAATAGCCATTTTTTTAGATGCTTGCTATGAAAGCAAAATGGGGGATTTTTATCTGGGATTTTTTCTGAGTTTTAAAGAGTGTCTAAACAACTAGGATAATTTGTGTTTCCTGCTCTGTGAACCTGTGAAGCCCCACAGGTGTTGTGTCGGTGCATTACCTCCAGGGACTCCACGTGGATGGAACAGTCTGGTCACAGGTAGGGAACCTTGTTTTAGGATTTTCGTGACTCCACTCTCGGTATTGCAGTCAGGGTGACCGCCACTGCAAATTAATGGGTGCCTGGGGCTGATGGTGGGTGCAGTCAGTTGTGGTGGCCTCCCGAGAGTGAGGCAAGCCCCAGTGCCCTGTGTAGGTGTGTGGAACCACAAGGCGCAGAATGACTCAAACACAAGCAGAATGTCTTTCAGGGGTTTTACTCACATTAGGTGGCAGGGTGAGTAACCCAGGCGTAGCTGGGATGAACCAGGCTGGAACCAGGTATCCTTCCAGCTGGCTGATGAGGGTGACTACCAACTCGCCTTCCTTATCCCTTTGTGTTTTTGTGGTGACCCACAACTTGAAGTCCCTACGTTGGTGTCACCCAGGGAAGTTGCTGCTGCCTGTTCTCCCCTCGTTTCGGCCCGTTTGCTTGTAGCCTGGACCAGGTCACTCCAGCTGCTTGCCTCCTGTGAACTATGGGCCCTCTCTTTGCTACGTGGCTGCGGACTCTGTGATGTTGTCTTGGAGGTCTGAAGTGCACCCTCAGGCAGGTTTGGCAGAAGAAAGGTGAATCTATCTCTGCACTGAGACCTGTTATCCTTGCGGGCCTGGTACCTCCCTGGCAGTCCCCTTACTCTGCCACCCCTTTGCTCTCTCTAGCCTTGGGTGGATTTCGGGTGGCACTACCAGGTGACCAATCTCCCCCGTCAGTAGTCACTGCGCGGACGCTGTTAGACTGCAACAGCTCCAGGGTCTGCTCCTCACGTCTGCTCTCCCTGAGCTGCACACTAAACCGGCTCACTGCTCCTCCTCTCCTGTTCTTGCCTACACCACCTAGCAACCAGGCTCTCTACCACACCCCTTGAGTGGACATGGAGGCTACACCCCCTCCTGAAATCTCTCAGGGGTCCTCCCAAAGGTAGATGTGTGAGACCTGATTACTATGCGCCTGTGTAGTCACACCTCGGTCAGCCTTCTGGATTACCTGTATTATATTGCCCCCAGCATGGTGCAGTACTCAGTGGTGTCTGACCAGGTCAGGGGCACCACAAACCTTTCGGCAGTTAAGCAAACACCTGATGACTACATGTCTGATCAAAAGACCCCTTTCCATTCTCCGCAGAGCCAGTGCTCCCCACCTGTGCTGGATCTTCAACTACGACAAATCGGCAAAGCAAAAGTAGCATTACAGTATTTAAGTTATCAGATGTTTTATCATCCGCTCACCAACCTGATAGTTCAATCACAGCTGGACAGCGTCCTTTCTTAGTCAGATAGCCTAAGGGCGGCTTTGCACGTTGCAATATCGCAAGCCGATGCTGCGATGTCGCACGCGATAGTCCCCGCCCCCGTCGCAGGTGCGATATCGTGTGATAGCTGGCGTAGCGAAAATTATCGCTACGCCAGATTCACATGCACTCACCTGCCCTGCGACCGTCGCTCTGGCCGGCGACCCGCCTCCTTCCTAAGGGGGCGGGTCATGCGGCATCACAGCGACGTCACACGGCAGGCGGCCAATAGCGGCGGAGGGGTGGAGATGAGCAGGATGTAAACATCCTGCCAACCTCCTTCCTTCCGCATATCCTACGGAAGCCGCAGTGACGCCGGTAGGAGATGTTCCTCGCTCCTGCGGCTTCACACACAGCAATGTGTGCTGCCGCAGGAACGAGGAACAACATCGGACCGTCGCGTCAGCGTAATTATGGATTACACCGACGCTGCACCGATGATACGATTACGAGGATTTTGTGCTCGTTAATCGTATCATCTAGGCTTTACACACTACGATGTCGCATGCGATGCCGGATGTGCGTCACTTTCAATTTGACCCCACCGACATCGCACCTGCGATGTCGTAGTGTGCAAAGCTCACCTAAGCCTTGACCCCATAGACTTCTTCGTCAGCAAACTAGACCAGTAACAAGAGCTGGTCCAGTTTGCCATAGACGTAATATGGCGCTTAGTGCAGCAGGTGGCTTTGTCACACCCCGGCAGACCTGCATGCCCTCTAAAAGTGTGAAAAACATTTAATATGTGAAAATTAATCAAGCAATGATCTTGGAGGATTTTCTTTTCCCGCCTTTCATCATATTCTATCGTTATTTTCCTGCTGATGCTGCAAGGGCTGTATAGACAGGCAGACATCTCCGCTCTGTCCATCATTTCTGATATTCTGATGATCCTTCCTCTGTGATTCCCAAAACACAGTTGCACATATTTTGCCTATATATTGTTCTCTATTCTATACTGCACTGCTGATGGGAACTTTACCCTGCAAAGGCTAAATAAAAGAAATGTGGAACTGCTCCCAAAAATGGGATCATCTTTGGACAGCTTTTTAAAAAGCCATTGCTTCTTCAGTTTCCAAACAACAAATCTGTTGCTCATCCAAAAGAGGAACAGTTTTTGGATGCCTTGACAATAGCCATTGCTTCTTCATGAGCTACAATGTGTTTGTGAAGTGGAAAGAAAATGTATGATTTAAAAGAAAAAAGTTATTGCTGTCATTTTTTTTGCCAAATTTGTTGCCATGGCTGAAATAAGCAATTGCTTCTTCATCTTCTTGTTTCCCTCCCTAAAACTGACACACAAGTTTTATTTCTGTATTTCTGTATTTTAACTTAAAGTTACTGTTACTATATATATATATATATATATATATATATATATATATATATATATATATATATACACACACAGTGTGTTTGTACACACCTAGGAAACCACTGCTAAGGACAGGCAACAAGCAGAAGAGACTTGTTTGGGCTAAAGAACACAAGGACTGGACATTAGACCAGTGGAAATCTGTGCTTTGGTCTGATGAGTTCAAATTTGAGATCTTTGGATCTTTGTAGAAAAGGTAAACGGATGGACTTTACATGGCTGATTCCCACGGTGAAGCATGGAGGAGGAGGTGTGATGGTGTGGGGGTGCTTTGCTGGTGACACTGTTGGGGATTTATTCAGAATTGAAATATGAAAAAACTGACCCACACATCCAACAAATGTGAACAGGTGCTAACTGAAAAAGCATAGTAACTTTTAATGCATACAGTTGCACACTGAAAAAGCCCAAAATGTACAAGGGAAAATTTGGCACTGCATTACTGCAAAAGAGAGATATTTAGTTTATGTATTGGCCAATGCATGTAAGCCCGGACACACACGGCAAGTTATATCTCTGTAATCCGGGAACCTAACTTATATGCCACTATCTAGGTTAAAAACATCCGTATCTGGGCAAAATGCCACTATTTGGACTACAAACCTCCATGTATGGGCAGCTAGGCTCCTGCTACAATGGTTATGAACACAGCCAGGTCTTAGGGCGGAGTGCTCAGTCAGAAAAAGACTCAGTATTGTAGCAGGATGGATAACACCTAGATAGTGGCATTTAAGTTAGGTTCCCGGATTACAGAGATATACCTTGCCGTTGGTGTCCGGGCTTACATGCATTGGCCAATACATAAACTAAATATCAGTGTGCAACTGTATGCATTTAAAGTTACTATGTTTTTTCAGTTAGCTCCTGTTCACATTTGTTGGATGTGCAGGTCAGTTTTTTGATATATCTAGTGAGTCTTTTTCTGACTGAGCACTCCGCCCTAAGACCTGGCTGGGTTCATAACCATTGTAGCAGGAGCTTAGCTGCCCATACATGGAGGTTTGCAGTCCAAATAGTGGCATTTTGCCCAGATACGGATGTTTTTAACCTAGATAGTGGCATTTAAGTTAGGTTCCCGGATCTCAGAGATATACTTTGCCGTTGGTGTCCGGGCTTACATGCATTGGCCAATACATAAACTAAATATCTCTCTTTTGCAGTAATGCAGTGCCATATTTTCCCTTGTACATTTTTGGCTTTTTCAGTCTGCAACTGTATGCATTTATTCAAAATTGAAGGCATACAGAACCAGCATGCCTACCACAGCATCTTGCAGCAGCGTGCTATTTGATCCGGTTTGCATTTAGTTGGACCATCATTTATTTTTCAACAGGACAATGACCCCAAACACACCTCCAGGCTGGGTAAGGGCTATTTGACTAAGAAGGAGAGTGATGGGGTGCTACGCCAGATGACCTTGTCTCCACAGTCACCAGACCTGAACCCAATCGAAATGGTTTGGGGTGAGCTGGACCGCAGAGTGAAGGAAAAAGGGCCAACAAGTGCTAAGCATCTCTGGGAACTCCTTCAAGACTGTTGGAAAACCATTTCCGGTGACTACCTCTTGAAGCTCATCAAGAGAATGCCAAGAGTGTGCAAAGCAGTAATCAAAGCAAAAGGTGGCTACTTTGAAGTACCTAGAATATAAGACATATTTTCAGTTGTTTCACACTTTTTTAAGTATTTCATTCCACATGAGTCAAGTCATAGTTTTGATGTCTTCAATGTGAATCTACAATTTTCAGAGTCCTAAAAATAAAGAAAAATCTCTGAATGAGAAGGTGTGTCCAAACTTTTGGTCTGTACTGTATATATATATATATATTTATATTTATTTTACTTTTTTAAATTAAAAAAGGTCCGTGGAGCCTCTGTTAGGAGTCTTGACACAGAACTAGCCAGATATCCCTCCGGGAAGGACCTAGCCAAGCCGGAGGGATATAAGGCTAGTTCTGTGTCGAGACTCCTAACAGAGGCTCTACGGACCTTTTTTGATTTGCATACTTCCCAGGGGGCAATGCACCTAGGATTCACTGTTTTGAGCATCTTTGTTGGCTGCCGGCAGTGTTTTCTCAGGCTGGTCTCCCCTAGATCAGTGATTGTTTTGACTTTTTTAAATTGTCATATGTTGGCTAAAAGAAGCTATAGTTTCTATAATGTTCACAATATCTCTACAAATTTTTTTCCATACAAATATTTACTGGTAAGCGATCTAAATAATGATCAATGTCATTGGCCACTAAAATAGTAGCCCATGACAATTCCTTGATCATCATTTTCTTTTTAATCATCATTTTTTGGGCAGACAAGAAAAATATTTTTTACAAACCGGTCGCTGCTGCTCAAAAATAAAATTTTGTTAAAGGGCAATGACCAAAATAATAATAATAACAACAAAAAAACCTGAGGGCACATCCTATCTTTCTAATGTGAACAGGTGCAAACTGAAAATCAAACATAGTTACAAAAAGAAGGCAGTTGCACTCTGCATTGCAAAGATATATAGAACAATGAATATAGGAATATACACATGCAATACTGCTATGAAAAAAACATCCACAATTTGATCACTATAATAGACCTAACTTATTCAGTATGGAAAACCACACAATTAATTCTATAATAACATCTCAGGAGAAAAAGTGGTACTTTGTTAAAACTTTTTTTTATTGAAGTATTACAATCATTTAAAATGTTAAAAATCAAGAAGTCCATAAAGGTTGGCTTCACCACATATAGTAAACATGCATATAGTAATACCAATTCAGTAGCGAGATCACATGCAACTGAAAAAATGATGAGGGGGCTAGAGGGAGGGGGGGGTGTTGTAACAATTATATATATTTGTTAACAATTGTATATTTTTTTTAGAGTAAACTACACAGTACATAGAGGATAACTTAATTGCCAGTGCTAGCTCAATGTATGCAAGTGCAATACACTAAGTGCCTCTCAATTTTAAGTACAAAACCCTAATCTCAATCCGCCCATGTATCTCCGAGTTTAATAAGTAATCATAATAACGGTACTAACCCGTTAATTCAGTAGTGTGAAGCCTAACAAGATCCCAACATGCATTTCACCTCTTCATCAGGGGACATAAGCGTGCTTTACACGCTGCGATCTCGCTAGCAAGATCGCAAGTGATCGTACCCGCCCCGTCGGTTGTGCGACACTGGCAAATCGCTGCCCGTCACGCACAACCTCGCTTACCCCCATCACACGCACTTACCTGCCCTGCCACGTCACTCTGGCCGGCGATCCGCCTCCTTTCTAAGGGGGCGGGTCGTGCGGCGTCACAGCGACGTCACATGGCAGCCGTCCAATAGAAGCGGAGGGGCGTAGATGAGCGGGACGTAAAATCTCGCCCACCTCCTTCCTTCCGCATTGCCGATGGAGGCAGGTAAGGAGATGTTTGTCGCTCCTACGGTGTCACACACAGCGATGTGTGCTGCCACAGGAACGAGGAACATCATCGCTAATTAGAAGAAAACGATTTTTTGTTTTAGGATGACCTCTCCACGGCAAACGATTTTTGCCACTTTTGTGATTGTTTTAGGTCGCACATAAATGTCACACACTGCGATATCATTAATGACGCTGGATGTGCGTCACAAACAACGTGACCCCAACGAAAATTCATTAACAATATCGTAGCGTGTAAAGCCCACTATAGTCTTCGGCTGTTTTTGGCCATGCTCGTGGTGACATCAGGGTTCACCCGAGTCCATGGCTCATAGACTCCATTGAACTTTGACTGTCACTGTGCGAGTCTCGCATTGGCATCACCCGGCAGGGCGCAAACTCTCCCGACAGGAGCGGGTTGGCTGCTGAGGCACTTCTGTTCGGAGAGTGTCAGGCCTTGCGGGGTGATACCGATCAGAGACTAGCAAGAGTCATACGCAAGTGGAATCATACCCTCAGTGTCAGCCTGGTTCATTCTCTGTAGAGACGCTTGTCTTTACATAGCAATGAAGCAGAGCTGACATTGTTCTCCCTGCTTCTCATTCTGTAGAGACGCTTTTCTTTTCAGAGCGATGAAGCAGAGCTGACATGGCTCTCCCTGCTTCTCGCTCTGTAGAGACGCTTGTCTTTACAGAGCGATGAAGCAGAACTGACATTGCTTTACCTGTGGACTACGTCAAACTGCTTTATCTGCGCTGAGAATCAAAAATACTGCGGAGTACTATGTCCTTTTTTTAAATTATTTATTTTTACACTACTATATATGTGAAGGACCCAACAGCCAATCACAGATGCTGTCACACAAAATGGGCTTCTGTGATTAGCTGTTGGAGTAACCTGGAATCTGCCCATATATTATAAGATGCGCAGAATGTATGGGTTGGTTTAAGATTACTCCAGCATCCAATCACAGATGCCCACTCTGTGACAGCATCTGTGATTGTCTGTTTTTTTTAACGGTAAAATAAAACAAAAACACAAAGAAAAAAATATTTTATTAGAAGTAAAACAGAAGACATTTAGGACTCCATCTTTATTACTGCACAAAAAAACCTCCGACATCTTCCCAAGGCAGGCGAGCATCTTCAGCTCTGCTAAATCTGTGCGAGGAGACAGACAGGTCTGCTCACACAGACGACCAGGCACAGACTCCGCTGAGAGCTGTCAGAGACCTCCCCCAACTGCACAGTTGAGGCCGGTTAGCTGTGCCCCCGGATAACCTTGACTGATGTAACTGCAACAGTGCCGTAAAGTGAGCTCTTGTCTGCAGTGAGAGCACTGATTTTAGAGTTGGAGTTACCTGAGGGCATAGCTGATGTCACTGCAAGTCGTCATGAAAGGGCCTGTAACCCATGAGGTAACAACAACATTCACACCAGACTGGTCACATGGCCATGACATCATGGAAGGTCCTGTTGTCAGTGGAGGTTATCTAAGAGTACAGCTGACCGGCCTCAGCCGTGCACTCGGGGGAAGTCTTTGACAGCTCTCAGCTGAGTCTGTGTGACCAGTGTTTGTCTCCTCGCACAGATGTAGCAGAGTTGAAGAAATGCTCGCCTTTGGACTATGTTGAAGGGTTTTTTTACAGCCCCTAAACCCGAACTGGACACAAACTGTAACATGGGTTTCGCAGGTAAACTCGTGTTCGGGACTTTGTGCACGCACATTATGTGTTCGGTACGGATGCTGAAATTAACAGTTCGAGTTCGCCCATCTCTAATAGATACCCATAAAAATGAGGTTGCCTTGCCATTGGGTGTTGGGCTCAGATGAAACTGGCCAATTTTGTGTGCTAAATATCTCAATTTTTACATGTTTTTCATACCAGTAGCATGTCTATAGCATGTCTATATTCCCATATTTATTGTTCCCCATATCTTAGCCCTGCAGTGTGCAACTGTCTCCTTTTTGTTATCATAATAATAAGCCATTGCTTCTTGGGCCATTTAGTCTGGGCTGTGGTCCCTCACTGCATATGTGGCGCCCCTGAGGCTACCATGGCCACAGAGGTACTGCACCTTGGCCAGAGGCGTGGTGCCCCATACTGGGTAAAAAAGAGGCCATCTACCAGTTCATGCACCAAATGCCTGCAGACACCCAATTGTTAGCTCACACATTAGATCAGGGCCGGGGAAGGTCCCATTAATGCTTAGCGATCAGTAACCTGGTTATGGCATTTAAGCCCCGTGCACTGTCTCTGGAACCAGCCTGGGGGTGGAGCTTGGAGGGTGAGCTGTCTGAGGTAAAATGGGCTGAGCTAAGTTTAAAAAGTTGACAGTTGACCATTGACAGAGTCAGTCAGTCAGGAGCGCGGAGGAGACCGACTAGGGGTCCGGATCCTGGGGGTCTTCCTTAACCATGGTGACATTGAAGAGAGAATCCTAGAAAATTAGGGGAGGGGTGTCAGACTTCCCTAAAGGCTTGTTCAACAAGCAACATCTCCCGGTGGAGGGATTTGGTCGCAAACGGGATCCCGGTCCCTAGGCTAGGAAGAGACTTCAGGACTTTCTAGTAACACCGGAGGCCAGGGTGGCTGTACGCACCTATGGGCCACAAGCAGCACACAAATCCACTGGAAGGGGATCACAGAGGATCAGGGAGCCAAACAGGCAGAATTCCCTTTGAGGGTCCGCGACCCCTGGCTCAGGGCACTGTGTGTGGAAGCGCAGGATCGGTGGGAGAGAGTGAGCAGAGATGAGACGACCACAAAAGGCAAGCAAAGGAGAACAGGTACTGGCCTCAGACTTACTCGGGATCGGCGGATGCCCATCACTGAGGATCCCAGCATACCGTGGTGGACTAATATGGCTGTTAACTTAGAACCAATACAGTGAGTAAAAGACTGTTATTGCAAAGCCATGGTGTCGTCTCCATTCCTCCTGCGTCACAACCTGTCCTCATAGACTTTTTATATTTCCAATGATCGCCCCGGGGTTCTGCTCCACCTCTGGGGAGCAAGATTACCTCAGCCGCGTCATCATCACCTGCCCCGGGGAACTCGCAACGCAGCGGCGGCCCACATAGCCGCAAAACCACAGGTGGTGTCATGAGCTTTTAAATCTCTAAAAATACAACTCCCATCATCATCCCCTTTATTATTTAAAATACACTGCCAGGGTCACAGAGCCGGACAACGCCACCGCTGACAACCCCGGACTAGTCTGGCCTGGTTCCGAGTACCCCTGGCCCTTGAGCTGGGCGTGTCACATATTCACTTTAGGAACAAACAACAAACTTGTTGCTACTCCTCAAAAATAATATTAGTTTGTCGACAACTAAGAGAAGCCAAGCCATTGCTTCTATGGTCTTCGAACACCAAACATGTTGCTACTCCCCAAAAAGATACACTTTGAAACCCTGTTACGTTTTCTATATAAACAGCATAAACACCAGCATGACAGCTACCTCCAGAATAGGATCATTTTTGGAATGTTTTTATATTTATAAATACCGTGTCATAATAGTCCAATAATGTGATGTGTTATTACAGACTGTTGTTTACTAGTGATGAGCGAGTACTAAAAAGCTCGGGTGCTCGAAGCTCGGGCCGAGCATCCCAAGATACTCGTGTACTCGGGCCGAGCAACGAGCCCAATGTTATCCTATGGGAGACCCGAGTATTTTTGTGAAATGACCCCCCGGCAGCATGGAGAAACCCTAAAAATGTCACAAAAGTCTCAGAAGAGTGCTCAAATGACATGGCAACAGCATGGGGAAGACCCCTTGAAGCATTTATCACTGAAAAGTCACAGCTGTGAACAATTTTGTCCGCGTTTTACGCCATTTTTACGGACTCACCAGAAAACCTTCCAAAATGACCCCAAAATGATTTTTCATGGCGGAAATGTTAAGGGCACATACCCAATAGTGAGATAGAGCTGGTGTATGTTACTTTTTGAGATTAATACATGAAAGATTTTACGTAAAAACATTGTGTGGCACTCCGATGTCCCTGAGAAGAGACGTACATGAAGGCCTCTTGAGTCTAATGTGCCCATTTTGAGGAAGTGAGTCTTTGTAGTATTTTCCTTTGCCAGGGCAGTCCAAAATTGTGAGGTTCACCAATGCCCCTGCATACAGACGTGCATGAGGGCCTGTAAACCTGAAGTGCCCATTGGAAGGAAGTGGGTCTATTGTAGTATAGCCCTTAGGCAGGGCAGCCAAAAATTGGGAGGCTCCACGTTGTCCCTGGGTAGAGACGTGCATGAGGGCCTTTAAACCTGAAGTGCCCATTGTAAGGAAGTGGGTCTATTTCAGTATAGCCCTTTGCCAGGGCAGCCAAAAATTGGGAGGCTCCACATTGTCCCTGGGTAGAGACGTGCATGAGGGCCTCAAAACATTAAGTGTCCATTTTAAGGAAGTGGGTGTATTATAGTATAGCCCTTAGGCAGGGCAGCCAAAAATTGGGAGGCTCCACGTTGTCCCTGGGTAGAGACGTGCATGAGGGCCTCAAAACATTGTTCCCATTGCAAAGGAGCGGGTCTCCTGTCGTTGTAATGTCCATTCTGCAAAGAATGGGCGAAAAAATTTACCACTGGGGGTATACCTGAAACAAAGGCCTAAGTATTGCAATTTGTAACGGTCATCATCATGGTGGCGCATGAGGAGAAGGAGGAGGAGTCCAGCGATTATCCAAAGTCCAGAAGTGTGTACCCATGGGTGAGTGGAGGTACATGGCAAACTTTAAATTCCGCTCTCATTTGCTGGTGGTGTGGTGAAGTCTGGCCCAATCCAACCCTTGTTCATCTTGATCAGAGTCAGCCTGTCAGCATTTTCAGTTGACAGGCGGGTGCGTTTATCTGTAATGATTCCACCTGCGGCACTAAAAACACGCTCTGACAAAACGCTAGCAGCAGGGCAGGCCAGGACTTCCAAGGCGTAGAGAGCCAATTCATGCCACGTGTCCAGCTTGGATACCCAATAATTATAAGGCACAGAGGAATGTCGGAGTACTGTTGTTCGATCTGCAAGGTACTCCTTCAGCATCTGGGCAAACTTAGGATTTCTTGTGGCACTACCCCGCACCTCAGGGGCTGTGGTACGTGAGGGGCTGAGAAAACTGTCCCACATCTTAAAGACTGTTCCCCTACCTCTGGCGGATTGGACTTGTGCCTCTCTCGGCTGTACGCCTCGGTTGTCCACTGATTCATGACCTATGCTGCTAGCGTTTTGTGAGGGGAATGCTTTGCCTACTTCCGTGAGTATGGCCTTCCGAAACTGCTGCATTTTGGTTGACCTCTCCTCCACGGGAATAAGAGACAAAAAGTTCTCCTTGTAGCGTGGGTCTAACAGAGTTACCAACCAGTAATGATTGTCGGCCAAGATGTTCTTAACGCGAGGGTCACGAGACAGGCAGCTTACCATAAAGTCAGCCATGTGCGCCAGACTCTTAACAGCCAGGACTTCAGTAGCCTGACCAACAAGATGACTGAACATGCTGTCCTCCTCCTCCTCCTCCTCCTCATCTACCCTGTCCTCTGGCCAGCCACGCTGAACCGAGGATATGACTGGTGTGCATGTCATATCCTCAATTTGGCCGGAGAGTTGCTCCATGTCTTCATCCTCCTCCTCGTCATAGTCCTCCACTGCACGTTGTGATGAGACGAGGCTGGGCTGTGTGTTATCACCCACACCCACTACTGTTTCTTGCTGCAACTCATCGCGCTCCGCCTGCAATGCATCATGTTTGTTTTTCAGCAGAGACCGTTTTAGAAGGCAGAGTAGCGGTATGGTGACGCTAATAATGGCGTCATCACCACTCACCATCTTGGTGGAGTCCTCAAAGTTTTGGAGGATGGTACATAGGTCTGACATCCATCTCCACTCCTCAGGTGTTATGTGTGGAGTTTGACCCATTTCCCGACGGCTTAGGTGATGCAGGTACTCAACAACTGCCCTCTTCTGCTCACATATCCTGACCAACATGTGCAGAGTTGAATTCCAACGCGTGGGGACATCACACACCAGTCTGTGAGCCGGAAGATGCAAACGGCGCTGAAAGCCGGCAAGGCCGGCTGAAGCAGTAGGTGACTTTCGAAAATGTGCAGACAGGCGGCGAACTTTTACCAGTAGATCAGACAGCTCTGGGTATGACTTTATAAACCGCTGAACCACGAGGTTGAGCACATGGGCCACGCATGGAACATGTGTCAGCTGGCCTCGCCTCAAAGCCGCCACCAGGTTCCGGCCATTGTCACACACGACCTTTCCTGGCTTTAGGTTCAGAGGTGTGAGCCAGTGATCTGCCTGCTGTTTCAGAGCTGTCCACAGCTCTTCTGCATTGTGGGGTTTGTCACCTATGCAGATTAGCTTCAGCACAGCCTGTTGCCGCTTCGCCGAGGCAGTGCTGCAGTGCTTCCAGCTTGTGACTGGTGTGGAGGGCACAGTGGATGAGGATGCGCAGGAGGAGGAGGCTGAAGAGCATGACATTCCGGAGCTGTAGAGTGTGGGTGAAACACTGACTGAGGTAGGGCCTGCAAACCTTGGTGTGGGAAGGACGTGTTCCGTCCCTCGCTCAGACTGGGTCCCAGCTTCCACAATATTAACCCAGTGTGCCGTCAACGAGATGTAGCGGCCTTGCCCACAAGCACTTGTCCACGTGTCTGTGGTTAGGTGGACCTTGGGTGAAACAGCGTTGTTCAGGGCACGTGTGATGTTTTGTGACACGTGGTTATGCAACGCGGGGACGGCACACCGGGAGAAATAGTGGCGGCTGGGGACCGAGTAACGTGGGACAGCTGCCGCCATCAGGTCACGGAATGCTTCAGTCTCCACCAGCCTAAAAGGCAACATTTCCAGCGCAAGCAGTCGCGAAATGTTAGCATTTAGAACTGTGGCATGTGGGGTGTTGGCAGTGTATTTGCGCCTGCGTTCAAAGGTTTGCTGAATGGATAACTGAACGCTGCGCTGGGACAAGGACGTGCTTGATGATGGTGTTCTTTCTGCGTAGGCAACTGCAGGTGCAGGAGTGGAGGAGGCTTGTTCGCAGGCAGCATGGACAGAGGATTGGCTCGCATGCACAACCAGCGAAGACGTAGCAGTGACATCAGCAAGCACTGCTCCTCGACTCTGTTGTACTTCCCACAAAGTCGGGTGCTTGGCTGACATGTGCCTGATCATGCTGGTGGTGGTCAGGCTGCTAGTTTTGGTACCCCTGCTGATGCTGGCACGGCAGGTGTTGCAAATGGCCTTTTTTGAATCATCTGGATCCAACTTAAAAAACTGCCAGACTCGGGAAGACCTAACATTTGTACAGGCACCTTGTGTCGTCGTGTTGTTCCGGGGAACGGTTGCCTGACTTCTGCCTGGGGCCACCACCCTGCTTCTTACTGCCTGTTGTGATGCTACGCCTCCCTCCCCCTGTGCACTGCTGTCCTCGCTCTGCATATCCTCCTGCCAGGTTGGGTCAGTTACTGGATCATCCACCACGTCGTCTTCCTCTTCCGCACCCTGCTCCTCCTCCTGACTTGCTGACAATTGTGTCTCATCATCGTCCACCACTTGTTGAGACACGTTGCCAACTTCGTGAGAACGTGGCTGCTCAAATATTTGGCCATCTGTACAGACGATCTCCTCATGACCCACTTCAATATGAGCTGGCGAGAGGCCAGAATGTGTGAATGGAAACGTGAACAGCTCTTCCGAGTGTCCAAGTGTGGGATCATTAATGTCCGAGGAGGACGTGTACTCAGCCTGGTGGTAGGAAGGAGGATCAGGTTCAGAAATGTGCGGTGCAGTATCACGGCTACTGACACTTGACCGTGTGGAAGACAGAGTGTTTGTGGTGGTGCCAATCTGACTGGAAGCATTATCTGCTATCCAACTAACAACCTGTTGACACTGGTCTTGGTTCAAGAGCGGTGTACTGCTGCGGTCCCCAAGAATTTGGGACAGGACGTGCGAGCGACTAGATGTGGCCCTTTGTTGTGGCGAAATTAGAGCTTGCCCACGACCTCGGCCTCTGCCTGCACCACCATCACGTCCACTTCCTTGTTCCTTGCCAATGCCCTTGCGCATTTTGCAATGCTGTGCACTGCTGACGTGTATATTCACTACTTGTGCGTTATATCAAAGTGTGTGGAAATTGCACACAAGTGCACCTGTACGCTGCCACCAACAGGCACACACGTGCGGTTTTAAAAACCAAGCACGGACGCAATAATAACCTAACAGGTTTTTTTGGGGAGCGACAATTACAGACAAGTCAGACACTATCTGGACTGTTTTACACTGTGTACACCAGCCCCAGATATGATGAAGGCTGGTATACGGTCACCACTACCCTGCCTGCCTGCCTGCCTGTATACTGGTACAATAGTCCTGACAAGGACTCTTTTGGTCACTAGCCTGTATTCAGACCTGGCTATACCCTGCCTGTATATAGCAACAGTAGTCCTGAGAAGGACTCTGCTACTGTACTCCGACCTGGCTATACCCTGCCTGCCTGTATACAACTAGAATAGTCCTGAGAAGGACTTTTGGTCACACTGTTTGCAGCCCTGCAACTGAAAAAGCTATAAAGGGCCGCAAAGCTTTCCCTGAATCAGCGACACTCTCCCTGCACTCACTGTCTGGATAGCTGTGAGCAGAGCACAGCGCGCCGGCCGATATAAAGGCTCGGTCACGCTGTGCAGGCCGGCCAATCACTGCAATTCCACAACTAACAGGGCTGTGGCATTGCAGTGGTCTGCCAGCCAATCCCTGCATGAGGGCTGGCTCTCAAAAGAGCGCCAACATGCAGAAATGAAGACCACGAGTACAGCACGAGTATCGCGAGATTACTCGGTCCCCGCCGAGCAGCCCGAGTACAGCGATACTCGTGCGAGTACCGAGTAGTGACAAGCATGCTCGCTCATCACTATTGTTTACCATCAGTTTCTATTTGTTTACCCAACTCCAAATATTTTGAGGTCAAATTGACATTTCTGAGCCTTTTGCTGTGTTAAAGAACTTGAAAAGGTTTGTATACAGTCTTAAGAGACTTCAAAGTGTTATATATATCTTTTCAGAGCAATTGGAGGCTTTAGTCTATTTTTTATTTGCTGTGAATCCATCCCCTGGTAATCAAATTTCCTGGTATAAAAATTGGTAGCGCTGGCAAATTTATATTTCTAAATATCTTCTCACCTCTACGAGGCAGACTTTTTTAGAAATATATGATCAAACTGACAAAAAAGTCATACAAAGCAGTTGCTACTATTTAGTTTAAAGGGAACCTCTCAGGTGCAATATGTGCCCAGTACCACGAACAGTTCTGGGTGCATATTGCTAATCCCTGCCTAACTGTCCCTGTATACACTAGCATAGATAAAGAGATCTTTAGAAAAAGTATTTCTAAAGACCCTTTATGAGATGCTAATGAGGGTAGGGAATAGTCGCAATGGCGTTAGTTCTTTCACTCATTCCGCCCTGTTAGCATCTTAGCATGGCAGCAGACTCACAGGGGTGTGCTATCATGCTACTCAATGCAGCATCACCAACGGTGACGTGCGTAATTGTGTCCACTGTCACCGCTGACCAGAAGTCCCGGCACTTCCCGTCATGTGCACTAGACCTCTATGAAGCTGGGATGCGTACACCTGGCTTCATAATGCGCATGAACAAAAGTTCTGGGCATTCAGATTAGCGGTCACAGCAGACAAAGGTATTTGGCTTCCCATAGACTTACATTGCGCATCGAATATTCGCATAGCGGCGAACTATTCGTCAGATATTTGCGAAGCCAAATATTGCCGAATATTTGTGATATTCGATCATCCCTAGTAAGCATGTCACCGCTGGTGATGCTGTATTGAATAGCCAGTTAGCACACACCTGTTGGTGTGCTAACATGCTAAGAGGGCGGAATGAACGAGGGAACTAATACCCTTGCAAGTACTCCCTTTGCTCATTAGCATATGATAAAGGATTTTTAGAAATACTTTTTGTATAGTTCTCTTTATCTATTTTACTAGATGCAGGGACAGTTAGGCAGGGATTAGAAATGTGCACCCTGAACTGCTCGTGGTCCTGGGTGCATATTGCACCTGACAGGTTCCCTTTAATGGGGTATAAACTATTGTTTAACTACCCATGGGAAAGACTTTACTTTTATATTTTTATTGATTAAAAAAAAAAAGAAGGAATTAATTTGGAACTCCCTGCTAATGAATTTATCAAGTCCGCTATTTTGGTGAATACTTCTACAAATAGTTTCATCTCTACTATATTAAATATTATTACAATCAAAAGACATAATTTCACACCTCTAACACTTGAGTACATTGAGGATAAATACTTTTGGGCTTTGCCCAGGTTGCTAAATTATTTTATAACAAAGAAAGCTTTTATTGTGCTAAAAAAATGAGCCTGCGCTTCAATGACAAAAGCAAACCCATAAAACAAAGAAAACTCACATTTTGCTCCATAACACTGAAAGCAAAAAAGATAAAGTAATGAACATCTTTGGGATGTGACATAAATCTAGTTTGTCAAGAACACCGAGCTAACTCATTTGTGACTGAAGCGGCTCTGAATTATGAAAGCGTCTTCCTACCCTTGTGACAAATTCCCTATTCCGCAGACAATCATTACATTCTTTGATATGGGTATCATTCAGTACAGCTGTTGGTTAACACCTTAATTTACTTCTTAAACAGACTTTGCACTTCAAACATATATAATCTGGAGAACATTCTGCCGTGAACAAATAAAAAGTTACCGTGAAACTGAATTAACATTATAACTCCATTACACTTCGGTATCCTGATCTGTTCTCTAAATAAGAGATTTAATTTCTACAACTTTTCAGAAGGCCATTTAATCTCTGTTTAACTGAAATTTAGTAAAGCAATGTTGACACCTCTGCATTTTAACACGGGGATTTCTCATTGTGTGATGCAATCCTTTTCACTCCCAACTAATATCCCATCTTGGTCTCTAAGGGACAATAATTGAGTTTAGGCTTTTTTTAAATAGTGATAAGGATAGGGAACACAGATGGGTATTTCATTGATTAACACTAACACTGGCCTAAGGCCTTGGTGTCAGGCATTAGATTAGAACATTACGCACAGACTGATAGAGTTTTGGTACATTATTCCTTCTCAATAACATTCTTTCACATATTAGGTTGATCCCACCCTAGGTAGCTAATTTATCATGCAGAAGGCCTTAATCCACTGATGTGACTTTATCTGCTCTCGCTTTGATGCTGCCTCTGTTTACAAGAGCAATACAGGCTGTGTAAGACAAAGTACTCGTGACAAGTACAACGGAAAAAGGCTTTTGGTTTGTATTGTATCCTGATCCAAAGGGGCTTTTTTTCCCCTAAAATGAACTTATTTGTTGCTTGCATCGCGAAGAAGTAGATGTAAGATTTTCATCAAGAAGATCCAACTTTACCGATCTTCTCGTACCGGACACTATCCCTTTTTTCTTCATTTCTGACCTCCCTTTTTGAAGAAACGTAAGCATTAAGGCTTTTTTTTTTTTTAAACTTTCTGCTATCCCCTCTGGAGAATTTAAGCTGCTGTTGGATTCAGTGACATGGTTTGATACAGATTTGGTACACTAGCTGAGAAGGAGATTATGGGTCAGTCCCCAGTACTGGGATACAAAAGATTCAAGCAGTTAAGGATTTTTGGGATATCCGAAAAAGATTTCATGAAATTTGTAAAGATCTAACCATGCATTTCGTGTTTCGTGTGGTCTAAACAGCTTATAGGAACGGAATGTTAAGTATCGGAGAAGCAGCAATTTCACACTTCACTTTTGATTTTCTTCACAGCTCTTATTTGTACACATCAATATGTTGCTCTGAAATAATAAGTAATAAGGAGTAAATCTTATATATTCCATATCTTCTTAGAGCTAGAAGCCGGAGAGCAGCATCTTTATCACAACCACTATATAACACTATATAGGAGGAAGCATATGTGAACTAATTACAGATTTTGCCTCACTAGTGCAGAGTTTACAGCTTTATATACCATTTCTTCCTTCCTGCTGTTTTTCTTTCTTAGTGTTCTTAAAGTAGGACATAAGAGAACCAACATTTAAAATCAACTTTTTTTTTTATTTTTATATATGTAACATCATAAAATAAACATTGTATTAATCTATTTCACAATTGTACACCTAAAGCTGTTGTCCATCTTTGGAGACTTTTTTCTTTTTCTTTTTACGAAATTGTACATATTTCAGACAAAATCTCTTTTTTACTATTAAGTGTCAATGAAACATTTGTATTGTTTGGCTTTTACAAGCTCTTTGTTCCCCTTCACATTCAACTTTGATATGCTCTGTGGTTGTAAATTGGTTGAAGGGAGCTCAGTTCTTCCTCACTATACAAAATGTGTCCTCAAATTTCTCCCTCCCGTTGCTCCATATTATTAATCAGCACCCATCTTCCCCTCACTCCTCATTTGGGTCACCTCCCATCCCCCCCTCCTCCCCAAACTGTGTCCTCAAATGACCCCCCGAGCAAATAACAACAAATCTTTGGGGTCTTCAGCTCCACCGAAACACTTAGAATCAACTCTACCTGCGCCTCTATGGCGCAGGCAAGTGACGTGAGCAGCATGATCAGATGAGCTGATCATGCTGCTGATATCACCCATACCGGAAGTGCCAGTGGTTAGGGCTTCAATTATACTCACGTCTGAAGTACAATTGATCACTGGGAGCTAGTGTGCTGCACTTTCTCTGAGCCGGCTGTCATTTTGACAGCTGGCTCAGAGAACGACAGAATCCCAGTCCAAGGGGCAGCAAAATGAAGCCACCGGGGAGACACCTTGGACCACTGCATCAGTTGGCCCGATATTGCCGCTCTGCTGTCTGTGTCAATGGTACATGCCTCACTCACCCCCCCTGAATACGCCCTTGCTTAATATCATGGTATGGATTGGCGTGACAGCTAAGATAACTCCCCATAAGTAAGATGTAGTACAAATAGTGCATACAGAAGTATAGAAATAATGAGGCTCACCCACCAAACGCTATTTGCACTTTATGTTACGTGCATATTTGTATACCATCTGTCTATAATTTTTCCAGTGATTAGATATTACTTTGTAGTGCCATTTGACTTTTAGTGAGGGGTTACTTTCTCTAGTGGCTCAAACCACCATATATAATATACTACTTATTTTAATCTATTTAATCAAAACATTTTTTTAATACTTGAACTTTTTACTTTAGTCCTCCTGGCACATTTCATTCTGTATCGTTTTTTTATTTCGGCAGTGCCTATCGGACATCTCACCCCATCAGGGTTATAATTTCTGCTAGAATAAATTTGTAGCGGGCCTCCCTTGTTATTACATGAAAGATAAGTATCATCCTATATTTCTCAGCATTGAGGACACAATTAAAACTGACCAAATAACCAACTCAATTTTTTAAAATGTACTCACAAACTTGCAAGTAACCGCCAACATTTTTCACTGTTGACTGCAAGACACTCATTTTTGTTCCACTCTCCAACCCTTTGGTGAACCATCTGTCTTTTGTTACAACTAAATATTTCACATTTTGACTTCTCAATCCAGAGTATCTGCTGCTATTTTTCTCCACCCTAGTTTTTATTTTTTAGTTCATAGTTTAACTATTTGTCCTTGTTGAGCAACAAGTCTTCCATGAAGACTACTTGTGGCCATACCTCTCTGAACAGCAGATGGTTGTAGCTGGGTCCTACTGGTTGTTGCCAGTTCTAATATGATGGCACTGCTGGATCTTTCCTGCTTTCAAAGGAAAGTAAGCATAATGTGTCTTTCAACTGCTACACTAAGTTTCCTTGGCCTACCATTGCGTCTTCATTGGTTTTCAATGTTGCCCATTTCATGATGTTGTCAATACTAAGAAATACAGGCAGATTCTGATCCATAATGCAACAGAATCAGGGAGATTACACATTTATTCCAGAGCAGGACAACAACTCCAAACATATAGCCCATGTCATTAGGAAATATAATTAGCATAAAGAAGAAAAAGGAGTTCTGGAGGTGATGATATGCCGCCTCCCAGATCCTTGATCTTAACATCATAGACTCTAGAGCAGTGATGGCGAACCTGTGGCACTCCAGCTGTTGCAAAACTACAATTCCCATCATGCCTGGCCATTCAAAGCAAAAGCTTTGGCTGTGAAGACATGATGGGAATTGTAGTTTTGCAACAGCTGGAGTGCCATAGGTTCGCCATCACTGCTCTAGAGTCTTGAGTTGCATGAAAGAGACTGGAGGATTTGCACAAAATCTATGGTTAGTTCCTCAAGATGTCTGGTACAACTCCCCTGTCGAGTTCCATTAAAAACTGTGTGCATGTTTACCTAGAAAAATTGAGACAGCTTTGAAGGCAAAGTGCAGTGACCCCAAATTTTGATTTGATGTAGATATCTCTTTCTTTCATTCACTTTGTATTCTGTTAAGAGAGATAAACTATTAACACATATATTTTGGAAATCATTCTTACATTGCAGCTTTTTTTCATACCTGCTTAAAAGTTTTACACTGAACTGTTCATACGGCAGGTGATATACAGTGACAAGCAAAAGGGTAACAATGATTTGAACGTTTGAATGTCAGGCGCCGTATCTCTCTATTTACTTAAGCTTTGAACGTGAGACTTTGATCATTTTATAGACAATCATCTTGGCTATCTCATAGATAGATTTGAATTGCAATTTGCATGTCACTGCATTGTTACCGTTTTGCTCCTAAAAATCAAAATGTTAATTTTTTTAATTTTGTTAGTATTTTGTAAATCCTGCTTTGGATTTTAACACTGCCTGAATCCTTCTGGGCATGCTCTTAAACAAATTCAAGCATGTCTCAACCAAAATCTGATCCCAGGTCTTCAACATGTTCCCAATGCTGGTGCATACTGGTCAACACCATAAAGCATTTTCTTCAACTCTACCCAAAATTGTTCTATTGGGTTGAGGGTTAGAGACTGTGGGGGCCAATCCAGCACCTCTACTTCATTGTCATTCAACCATTACTTTGCAAATCTTGATGTATGCTTGTGGTCATTGTCCTGCTGAAACAATATGTTGTCCTTATTATGTTGTTCATACTCATAGTACTTGAGTGTACGAAGTAACTGATCTTGTAAGATGCTCACATATAGCTCAACATTGAGACCACCATCAATCCTAGTCAAGTATCTAATGACTTTGGCTGTGAAACAATTCCGTATCATTCCGTCACCAAACTTGACAATTCCTAAAATTTCTTAATCTGCTAACTCCTTTGTCCCTTGTTTATTCCAGACCCGTTTGCACCCATCAGAGCCTAGTCTATTCCCTTTTGTCTCATTGCTGGAAATCACCCGTTTCCAATCTTCTACTGTCCACTTTTCGTACTTTTTTTCCAAACTCAAGCTGATACTTCTTATGATGATAATGAAGTTGAGGCTTTATCACCTTTTTTCAGGTCCTGATTCTTGACTTGTGTAATGTGTGTCACACGGTGCTTATGTGGATGTCTATGATCTCAATATTACGAAACATATGAGCCACCTCCGTTGCTGTGTTTGTCGCACCTGATAAGCCTTGTCATGAGTTGACTTGTCTCCAAAATTTTGCCTAGATGTCCACCTCTTGGCTTTTGAATGGATAGATGGACTTTATTTTGCTTTCTTCCAACAGTCATGGCCTCACATGATGCAGTTTGGCAATTTTCTTGGCTGAGAGACCATCAATGAACTGGATGATGCTGTTTCTCTTTTCTTGGGAAATCTTCTTCATGGCTGCTGCCGAATTTGAACCAGTGACCTTTTGCTTGGGAATCACCCTAATAACACACTAAGCTATTAAGGATGTGAGAACAGGTTGTCATTTGTAGTATACAGGAAGAAAAGATTTTTCCACCACCAGGAACAAAACAGTAACAATGCAGTGACTTGACAAGAATCTGTCTAACTAATCATATGCTAAATAATTACAAGTCAAATATATGTATGAGAAAGCCAAGATGACTGTCAATAACATGATGGTAGTCTCGTGTTCGAACCTGTAGTAGATAGTGAAGTATAAAGCCTGAAAGTCAAAAGTTCATAACATTATTATCCTTTTGCTCGTCAGTGTAGTATGTAAGTATAGAACACGTCACCAATTTTCTAAGTAAATATATTTCTAAAGGTGCTATTGACAAGAACTTCTCACCAGATGTTGGTAACAACCCGCACAATCTACAGAGACAAAGAAATCCAACCATAGCTGTCCATAAATTAAATTAAGTGTAAAGAGAAATGACAAAGGGAAAAAGTTTTGAACATACTTACTGAAATGTACTTAATACTTTGTACAAAAGCCTTTATTGGTGAAGACAGCTTCAAAACGCCTTCTGTATGTTGAAACCATTTGCATACATTGCTCAGGTGTGATTGTGGACCATTCTTCTACACAAAAAGTCTTCAAATCCTGACAAACATTTTCTATTGGATTCAGGTCAGGTGATTAGCTGGGCCATTCTACCCTGTTTGCCCGAAAATAATACTGTCTTATATTTTTTTTTTCCCCGAAAAAAGAACTAAGTCCTATTTTTGGGGGAGGGCTTATTTTTGGGGAGACATGGTTTGGGGTACGTTTACGCCCCCAAAAAAGCAGATCCCCTTTCTCAGGATCGTCATACTTACCAGCCCCGGCTTTCTGTGTTGCTCCCAGGTCCTCCTGTGATCCTCTGCGGGTGCTCCCAGCAGGTGTGCTGCACTCCGTCTTCCCCTGCTTCTCGACGACACACACATCCGATTGCATACAATCAGCCATCAGATTGCATACACTCACACATCAGATCGCAGATACACACACACACCACATATCGCACATTCAATTGTGCGTGCACACACTCACCACATGGGGTGATACAGCTTGCTCACGGCCAGCAGGGGACTCTCTGCTCTCTTGTCTCTATGATGAGTTCCATCCGCAGGTCCTGGAAGCTCCAGTGCACAGTGCACAGCGTCACAAGTCCTTAAGCCGCCAAGAAGCAATCGATATCGCTGAATAGGGTCAGTGTGTGTGTGCAATCTGATGTGTGATTGTGTGTGTGATATGATGTGTGTTTTCTGCCACAGGTCCCTGATACATTCTACTTCTCCTGGTCGGCGTCTGGTGAGTATGATGGCGGGTTCTTCGCTCTTCTTTCTTCTCTCTTCTGGTGGTGTCTACTTTCTATAATGAAGTGTCCTGCAGGATTCTTTTTTGGCTGCATGGACACTTCATAATTGAACTGCAACTAGGGCTTATTTTAAGTGTAGGTCTTATATTTAGGCCTTGCTGAAAACTCCTGCTAGGTCTTATTTTTGGAGGATGTCTTATTTTCAGGGAAACACGGTAGCAGCTTTATTTTCTTTGATCACACCCTTCTACTAGATCATGCGGGCTGCCCAGCACCTAAAAGGTGCACTGGCACAATGGACAGACATCCCAGGGGACCGGCTGCATCCTGAAGAATTGTGCGATAATAAAATGATAAAAATTGTGATAATAAATGTGAGGTATTGGTCATATTTTGGCCAGAGTATATAAGCTCGTAACCCATACGTCAAGGGTCCCCAAGCTTACAAGTCCCTAACTACATCAAAAAAGCTTTTTTGATGTAGTTAGGGACTTGTAAGTGTGGGGACCCTTGCTGTCCATTTTTTTGGCTGGTGGTTTTATTTCTGGTGAGTTTTTTTCTGTGAACTTATTTTTATTATGTCCTTTGGTGAGCTTTTAAGCTGTAACTGTGCTTGAAAGGCTTTTTCTTCATCAGTGGAGTCTTGCGTGGCGTGCATACAGGCCATGGAGGTTGAGTGCATTACTTATTTTTTTTCTTTGAAACAATTGTACCTGCTGATTCCAGGTCTCTCTGTATCTCTCCACAGGGCTCTCCTTGGCTTTTAGACAACTCGTCTGATAATTCCTTACACTCCTCTATCTGAAATCTTGTGGGGAGCACCTGCACATGGCCGGTCTATGGTGAAATTATGTTCTTTGCACTTCCAGATTATGGTACCAATAATACTCAATGGAGCCTCCAGTAGTTTAGAAATTCTTCTGTAACTGATGCCAACAATATGTTTTGCAACAATAAGGTTGCAAAGGCATTGAGACAGCTCACTGGTGTTACCCATCTTGAGATGTTTCTTGTGTGGCACCTTGGTAATGACCCACCTTTTTAAAGTCTGCCAGTTGAACCAGCTGATATTATTTTTCATGAAGTGGCAAGATTGCTTTCTAATTATTGATAGATTTCAGCTGGTGTCATGACTTTCCATAATTATTTGCATATCTCTTACTTCATGTGTTCAATATTCTTTCTCTGTGTTATTTATCACTACTACACATAACAATGTATGGACATCTATGGTTTGACTTTTGACCTGTGTGGATTAGCCTGGTTATTACTGACATTTGGTGAGAAATTAATATCAGTTGCTCCTTCAGAAATATATTTACTTAGAAAATTGGGGACATTTTCAACACTATATATATATATATATATATATATATATATATATATATATATATATATAATATATACCCACATGACATCAGAACACTAAACTACAAGTTTACCTGTATGGACTTGTAGCTCTAATTAGATTCTGTAAGACAGTGCAAGTTACAAAGGGTTTTGATCCCTCTGCTGCTAACAGATGGGATGTGTAAGTGAGTAAAAGCTGTGGCGATGAGTTAGGCCACAAGCAAAGAAAGATGAACACTCCCCTGGGGGTACCTTTAAAAGGCCATAAGCTTGAGTTGTGAAGAGAAAGAAAAGGTCTAGTGCTGGTGTTAATTACGCAGAAACCACACAGAAAGTGTTCCCTGTCATAGAGTTGAGAGGTTGTGCATCCTTTCTAGCGCAGATAAAAGACATAGTATGAAAACATTTTGCAGAGGACAATGAAGAAAAGATTAGCATAATCTTTCCAGTATCCTCAGTAATCTGTCCATGAGTGAGCTCTTTTTTCTGTTCCTCATTCCTTTCTCTCTAATGTCTGGATTTAAGGCACAGCATTATAAGAATAGGCTTTGTCTGGGAAGCTTGAAAGTTGTGTTTCACCGCCTTTATGTGATCATCCATGTTGCTTCAGTATAACCCTTGTGATAATTAGACAATGGACAGAGAAGTGAAGTGTCAGTTCATTGACAGGATCTTATCCCTACTCTGTTATTCTTAATACGGATTCATCAGTCCTTTCACTCATTATCTGGTCTGTTTGGTACAGTTCCCTTTATATACTCCGCTCTTTGTTCAGTACAGGGCTGAGGTTACTGTGTTTGTGTCGGTAGATTCTCCATGTACCACGTGGACGACACAATGAGGTAGTAGTTTGGGTTGTAAAGGTGCACATAGTTTTTCATTGTGTGTTAGTACTTTGTGACTAAATCTATTCTTTGATTTTCTAAAGTAAAATCTACAAGTTACTTCAATGACAACATTTAGGGCATTTTAGTTATTTTTCTAAATATCAACATCTAGTTTTGCAGGTTGTCATAATGTTCTAGCTAAAGGGAGATTTAATTAGAACAACATTATATGGGGAATTTGGTATTAGAGCAATCACTAAATATATTTGTAAAGGTTTCTTAAGGTGTTAGAATTTTATCTACTCTCTTTGTCCAGCAAACTCACACTGATCATGGGGCTAAGAGGGTATCTATATAGTCAGCAAATTTATTTTTCACATTACATACTTCTTGGACAACCCTTTTCTCCATCCCTATATTTCTCCCCAACAAAATAAGTACACCTATCATTATTTCCTCTCCAGGGGATTACATGACATTGTTATGTCACATGATCGCTGCATCCAATCGGCACTGGTCTCACTCTCTCCACTTTCAGACAAATCAAGACATTCGGCAGAAATGAGAGCTGCAGGCAAGCAGTGCAAACTAGGCTCTCCCCTCCTACAGGCAAATCAAGACTTCGGCAGCACTTTCTCTTCCTCTAAATGTCAAAAACATCCAATTTTCCTGACTTGAGCACTCTGCCCTGTAACCAGGCTGTGTTCATTCCCCTTTATAGCTGGATCCTAGCTGCCCAGACATGTAGGTTTTTAACCCAGATAAAGGCATTTGAGTTAGGGTCCCCATATATAAAGAATCACCTTGTCGCTGGTTACTGGGCTCACATGCATTGGCCCATGCATAACCTAAATATCTCTTTTTTCAAATTTTCCAATAGCATTAATTTATTATTATTATTTATTTATAGAGCACCATTAGTTCCATGGTGCTGTACATGAGAAGGGGGTTACATACAAAATACATATACAAGTTACAGTAGACAGACTAGTACAGAGGGAAGAGGGCCCTGCCCTTGCGGGCTTACATTCTATAGGATTATGGGGAGGAGACAGTAGGTGGGGTGTAGATGGGGCGGCAGCTCCGCACGGTGGTGGGGCGGCAGCTCCGCACGGTGGTGGGCCGGCAGCTCCGCACGGTGGTGGGGCGGCAGCTCCGCACGGTGGTGGGGCGGCAGCTCCGCACGGTGGTGGGGCAGTGAGGTCATTCAAGGTTATAGGCATTTCTGAACAGATGAGTCTTTAGGTTCCGTTTGAAGTTTGCAAGTGTAGTAGATAATCTGACGTGTTGAGGCAGGGAGTTCCAGAAGACTGGGGATGTTCGGGAGAAGTCTTGGAGGCGGTTGATGAGGAGCGAATGAGAGAGGAGGATAGAAGGAGATCTTGGGAGGACCGGACATTACGTTTTGGAGTGTAGCAAGAGATTAGTTCAGAGATATATGGAGGAGACAATTTGTGGATGGCTTTGTAAGTCAGTATTAGTAGTTTGAATTGGATACGATGGAAGATTGGGAGCCAGTGAAGGGACATGCAGAGAGGAGAAGCAGGGTGATAGTGAGGCGAGAGGTGGATCAGTCGGGCAGCAGCATTAAGGATGGACTGGAGAGGGGCGAGCGTGTTAGCAGGGAGACCACATAGGAGGATGTTGCAGTAGTCGAGGCGGGAGATTATGAGAGCATGCACTAGCATTTTTGTAGATTGAGAATTGATGAAGGGACGGATTCTGGAAATATTTTTGAGTTGAAGACGACAGGAGGTGGTGAGGGATTGAATGTGTGGTATGAAGGACAAGGCAGAGTCAAAGGTCACTCCGAGGCACCGAACTTTGGGTGCTGGGGAGAGCGTGATGTTATTTATTGTAATAGGTAGATCAGGTAGAGAGTGTAGGTGAGATGGAGGAAAGATTATTAGTTCAGTTTTGGCCACATTGAGCTTTAGGAAGCGAGAGGAGAAGAAGGAAGATATAGCAGATAGGCACTCTGGGATTCTGGACAGCAGAGATATGACATCTGGGCCAGAGAGGTAGATCTGAGTGTCATCGGCATATAGGTGGTACTGGAAGCCATGGGACTTTATGAGTTGTCCCAGGCCAAATGTATAGATAGAAAAAAGTAATGGTCCCAGGACAGAGCCTTGAGGGACACCAACAGAGAGAGGACGGGATGAAGAGGTTGTGTGGGAGTGGGAGACACTAAAAGTGCGGTTGGAGAGGTATGAAAAGATCCAAGAGAGGGCGAGGTCTCTGATACCAAGGGAAGAGAGGATCTGTAGTAGGAGGGATTGGTCAACAGTGTCAAAAGCTGAGGATAGGTCTAGAAGTAGGAGCATAGAGAAGTGGTTGTTAGCTTTGGCAGTAAGTAAGTCATTTGTGATTTTTGTCAGGGCAGTTTCAGTGGAATGATGTGGACGGAAGCCGGACTGTAGGTTGTCAAAGTGAGAGTTAGAAGAGAGGTGGGAGGAAATTTCAGCATGGACGTGCTGTTCCAGGAGTTTTGAGGCGAATGGGAGTAGCAATATGGGGCGATAGCTGGCAGCAGAGGTTGGGTCGAGGGAAGGTTTCTTTAGGATGGGTGTGACTGTTGCATGTTTAAAGGCAGAAGGGAAGGTACCAGTTGTTAAAGATAGGTTGAAGAGATGGGTTAAGGCTGGAATTAGGATAGTGGTGAGGTTGGGGAGGAGGTGGGTTGGGATGGGATCACGTGCGCAGGTGGTGAGGTGCGCTTTTGAGAGAAGATGTGCAAGCTCTTCTTCGGTGATAGTGGAGAGGAAGTTTATGGGGGAGGAGCAGTGGTCTGTTATATGAAGGGGTTGTGGTGGTTGAGCAGAAAAGACTTGTCTGGTTTGGTCGATCTTTTCTTTGAAATATGTGGCAAATTCTTCTGCGGAAATGAGGGAGGTTGGAGGGGGCAGTGGTGGGCGAAGGAGGGAGTTGAAAGTATTGAATAACTGTTTGGGGTTGTGTGTTAAAGAGGATATGAGGTTTCTGAAGTATTCTTGTTTAGCCGAGGTAAGGGCCAAGCGAAATGTGTGAATTGCATTTTTGAATGTGGTGAAGTCTTCCTGGGAGTGCGTTTTCTTCCAGCGCCGCTCTGCAGCCCTAGACACTTGCCGCAGTTTTTTGGTGAGGCTGTTGTGCCAGGGTTGTCTATTGATTTGTCTCACTCTGCCATGCACAAGAGGAGCAACTGAATCAATAGCTGATGTGAGAGTGGCGTTGTAGAAAGTGGTGGCACTGTTTGTGTCGTGCACTGAAGATATGGAGGACAGTGGTAGGATAGAGTCAGAAAGGGTGTGTATGTTGACGTGTGCGAGGTTTCTGCGAGGGTGTGATACGTGCTGGACAGGAGGGGCAGGTGAGGAGGACAGAGCAGAGAAGGTCAATAGATGGTGGTCAGATAAAGGGAGAGGGGAGGTAGTGAGGTTAGATAGAGAGCAGAGACGGGTGAAGATAAGGTCTAATGTGTGTCCATCTTTATGGGTGGCAGAGGTGGACCACTGAGATAGACCAAAAGATGAAGCAAGGGAGAGTAGTTTGGAGGCTGCTGACTGGCGGGTGTCAGTGGGGATGTTGAAGTCACCCATGCAATACCAAAGTTCCCTTATTCATTGTTAGCATTTTAGCGTGCAACTGTATGTGTTTTATAGTTATATTGTGTTTTCAACTAGAACCTGTTCACACCAGTTGGATGTGCGGGTGAGTCTTTTTGATATATTTGTAGTGGAGAGCAAAACCAGCACTGATTGACCGCATAACAATGTCACCCAATCCCCAGGAGAGACAGTGTTGACATCACTGGAATATCAAAAACACTGACCAGCACCTCCAAGAATAAGACAAGTGTAAACAGGTGAAGCAAAGACAACTAGTCAATGTAATAAAAAAATTACATCTACACTCTGAAATGCCATGTAAACATTAAATATATAAAATTGAGATTGCATTACTGCTATAGAAACTATGCTAAAAAAATGAAGTACATAGTGCACAAATTGGACACTTTATGAGAGTGTGACAGCCAGCGACAAGGCGTACCCCTTCATTGGGACCTAAACCTTATATGCCTTTACCCTGGCTAAAAACCTACATTACAAAGGGCAGGCAGGATCACGTTCTAATTCAAAATGCCCTAGACTGATAGGAGGAGTCTCGGCTTTTACCTTTTCACAATTGTCTTATTCTTGGAGGTTCTGGTCAGTTTTTTTATATTTGTACTACACTCCTTTCTGACTGAGAACTCCCATCAGCTTAGGGCATTTTTAATTATAACTTGATCCTTTCTGCCCTATATATTGTGGGCTTTCAGCTCGGGTAGAGGCATATAAAGTTAGGGTCCCAATAAAGTGGTACACCTTGTCATTGGCGTTGAGCGCTCATAATTTGGCCAATTTGTGCGCTAAGAACCTGATTTGTTAACATAGTTTATATAGTAGTTATGCAATTTCAATTTCATATATTCAATGTTTGCTTAGCATTTCAGAGTACAGCTATAATTATTTGGTCTGGAATGGTACCGGTATCTGAAGTGAGTATAGATGTTGTTATTTTGTTGGGGGCAAATCTAGGGATGGATAAGGGGTTTTCCGAGCAGTAGACACAACCTTTAAGAATTCAAACTACTACTATCTTCAACTACTTTGAAAATCCATGTCTGTGTGGCTCTATATTCTTTTTTTTTAATTTTCCCTCCTGATATTAAACTGAGCT
Organism: Anomaloglossus baeobatrachus; assembly: GCF_048569485.1. Lineage (NCBI taxonomy): Eukaryota > Metazoa > Chordata > Amphibia > Anura > Aromobatidae > Anomaloglossus > Anomaloglossus baeobatrachus. The sequence goes on along the minus strand of NC_134360.1, from coordinate 190,184,732 downwards.
AGACCTGGACACATGGACACAAAATGCTGAGCAAAAATAAAAATCTGAAAAAATATTACAGCCCTTTTTTTTCCAATGTCTTATTCAATAATGTATGTATTTTGTACAGTGCAATCTGTTGACACACCTTGCTTAAGAAATGTTAGTAGCCACAAAATACTGATGTAATAATGTACAAACCATGATGTGCACAATGGGCTTTATTCTATACATGCAGTTGGACTACTCTATGTTTTTAAGAGTGGAGAGAATATCCACAAGGATGTGGTAAATTGATTAAAATGGGATTTATGATACCAAGATGTACTGTCCCAGGTGATAGGGGTAGCATCAAAGAGCAACCTTTAATCTTTGCTTTTGGGACCCCTCATTGCGCATGCTGCGTGCCATTTTTCCATCCATGTGAGTAACAGAGAACAAGCGATAGTATCTGAGTAGTTTCTACATAGAAAAAACTCTGTACAAAAAGTTTTTTAAGTTTTAGTCAATTGTATTGAATCAAACCAGTGATTTAGCAAACTACTAGGAAACTCGTGAGAATTGACAAGTGTTTTGACATGACATGATCTTAATACCGCAATTCAAGATTGCTTTTGGAACAGACAGAATAAAAGGTAATTTCTTGACTTTGGCCATCGAACATATTTTATGTTCCGATAGTACTGGCTAAGCTGGCACTTTTCACTGCAGGAGATAGGTTAGGATTTTCCATGTTGGGAGGCTGTATCCCCAAGATCAAACTGCAGAACTGAGGTCAGGGAACTGTATATACCCCCAGAAGCTCTTCAGATTTCCAGCTGGAGATTGTCTCTTATGTATATGAATCGTCATTAGGATTCTGACAAAGAAGTGCACTCTGGGATGGCTGCAGGGCAGACTCTTTGAATCTTGCGCTTGATAAAAAAAGCGTCTGGCTGGCTGACAAGAGACAAGGCAAGTTCAAGGAAGGCATTAAAAACAGCTTAAATCTATTGATGGCTGTAGAAGTGTTTGGACGAATGGTCTGGGATTAAGATGAAGGCTATTGAGTGCCAAGAGACCTCAACATTTTGGACATACTCTTGATTCCAAAAGAAAATGACTCTGCACAGATGTTGGACCAAACGAAACACAGATACAAATATTCCCTAAGTTTCTCCTCTATTTACAAAGTTACCTCGTTTCTTTAACCCATAGGGCTGCGTAATTCCCAGAGTATGTATGGTAGGCATTAATTGGCACGTACATGGCTGCTATTGACTTAAGTCTTATAATATTTATCTCGTAACTACAAATTTTTAGCTGATGGAAGACATGGGTTCAAATTTTCCTAAAGTTACCAAAAAGTTTTTAAATATCCATTATGCGGTCAACATTTGTTTTAATAATGCCATCATTATGCAAGATGCAGAGTCTTAGATCAGGTAATAGCCGCGTCTACACAAACTAAAAAGGTTCATTTAATTCCTTTACCCTTGCAGGCCTCTTTATGCCGTGTCACAGTTCAACATAGATTAAAAGAACGAGGGCCACCAAAGGGCTGATTCTAAATTATTATCATTTTGTGATTCTAACTTGTTGGACTTCAAAATCAACTGTTTTATCTAATGCTGTTTTTTGGAAGATGAAAAGAACAGAATCTCATTATAATACCTCAGTGAGGAAAAAACACAATATTTTGACTTTTTGTCTGTCATTACGCAGATTTTGAACATACATGGATAGTTACACCAGATTTAGGCTTTTTAATAGATGCACAAAATGATAATTTACAAAACTAGCAAACTCGGAGTTCTAATAATTCTATCTAAAATATTTCACCAGCAGGGTTTCTGGTATATTTGATTGCTGCTACATTTATGGAACTATTTCAACCTACTGTTCCTGCATAAATAAATCACACTAAATTTAGCAAAAAACAAACTTACTTTAGAAAAGTAAATGAAAAGAAATAAAATGTTTTGCATTCATGTTCACATACAATAAGGCATATGCCCTTTACTGAGACTCCACAGTAAGTTCCATACAGTAAGCTCCACACTATAGGCTACAAACCCTCCATGGGCGGCGCAGTGGCTTAGTGGTTAGCACTGCAGTCTCGCAGCGCTGGGGTCCTGGATTCAAATCCCACCAAGGACACCATCTGCAAGGAGTTTGTATGTTCTCCCTGTGTTTGCATGGATTTCCTCCAGTTTCCTCCCACACTCCAAAAACAAGCTCATATGGAACCTAGATTGTGAGCCCCAATGGAGACAGTGTTGCCATTGTATGTAAAGCGCTGTGGAATTAACAGCACTATATAAATGAATAAATATTATTATTATTATTATATTAAACACCAATACAATTCAACTGGACACATTATAATCAATCTAGTAAAGAAGGCTATCAAATGGTATTACTCTACTCCTGAGACAAACCTGGGTCCAGGTCCTTGCATTTTTACACCAATGTGGTCAAATGCCCATCTATTAAATGGTTCTGTAGTGGACAAAAAAATTACACCTCTCCCTAAAGAAGCAACGTATACCAATGTGAAACGCGCGTCAGAGCGGTTCTGGGTGGTATAGGAGGAGTGGGGATTTACCTTCTTTATGGGTGAGTTTGCTGGAAGTCAGTTTTTGGAGGGTTTTTTTTCCATCCATCTAAATGATTTCTCTACACTCTGTGTTCCCTCCAGATATTTATATGGAGTGATGATAATTGATGTTCATAGGATTATACTGGCTATCCTCTCCAGGCAATAAATGAATCGATACCACCCTATAGGTCTCCTATAGACAAGTGTAATTATTACTGTAATTTCCCCTGAGAAAAAACTTTTTCTATAGTTTACTCTTTTTTGTACCTTTGTATACCTTTTTTAGTTCAAATTGAAGTTTATTAATATCATATGATTGACATTTCGCTTTACATAGAAAACAATTCAAAACAAGATACGCTCTCAAAACGAAATATAGAGCATAATATACCAAAATACTATGAATTACATAATAACTTTCTTACATGACTCCGCATCAATGATAAATTTCAATCAAGAAGTAAAGAAACAAGTCTTGAAAATGCAAGAAGTCGAGGGGGGAGAACAGTAAGGGGATGGTTGGGACATGAGAGGGGAATTCAAGAAAGCTTGGGAAAGTATAGAAAGAATGAGAGGGAAGGTAAAAACACAAGGAAAACTTAGAAGAACGGACGACCCGATCCATCCAGTCACCGCCCCCCCATTTCCCATAAGTCAGTACAAACTCTGCTCAAACCACACCTAGCAACCAATTATCCCAATGTGAATAATCTCTAAAAAGGACCCATGGAGTCCAAAGACCCAATACCTTGGTCGAAGTGTCAGTTATTTGTCCTACCAATTCTTCCATTCTAAATAATGTATTCACCTCCTGCAACAAATCTTCCCGAACCCGTGTCTGTTACCAGTACCTTGGGATCAGACATATCGTTTTTAAAACAAGATATGGACCAATCACATAATGACAATAGAGAAGGCTCGGGTGAACGAGTGACCTTCTTGTATACCTTTTTTGTCTTATATCTTATATATAGGCTAGTATGCCCTCTTGTTTTGTGATGCTTTTAACATAAATTTGTATTTAATAAAAACTCATAACTATTTTTTGCTTAATATTCCTATTGCCCTCCAATTTCCCTCCATTAATGAAGCACTCCCATCAAAGTTTTTCATATAAAAGACATCTACTGGTGCTCTATCAGAAGTATGGAGACTTCAATACATGAATAAAATATGAAACTTGTATTAATGGTCTTCATAATCACAAACCGGTTTTCAGCTCTGGTCTGGAGCCTTAGGGGCACTTTGCACGCTGCGACATCGCAGGCCAATGCTGCGATGCCGAGCGCGATAGTACCCGCCCCCGTCGCAGCAGCGATTTCCTAGTGATAGCTGCCGTAGCGAACATTATCGCTACGGCAGCTTCACATCGACTCACCTGTCCTGCGACCGTCGCTCTGGCCGGCGACCCGCCTCCTTGTTAAGGGGGCGGGTCGTGCGGCGTCATAGCGACGTCACACGCCAGGCGGCCAATCGGAGCGGAGGGGCGGAGATGAGTGGGATGTAAACATCCCGCCCATCTCCTTCCTTCCACATATCCTACGGAAGCCGCAGTGACGCCGGTAGGAGATGTTCCTCGCTCCTGCGGCTTCTCACACAGTGATGTGTGATGCCGCAGGAGCGAGGAACAACATCGGACTGTCGCGTCAACGTAATCATGGATTACGCCGACGCTGCACCGATGATGCGATTACGACGCTTTTGCGCTCGTTAATCGTATCATCGAGCCTTTACACACTACGATGTCGCATGCGATGCCGGAAGTGCGTCATTTTCAATTTGACCCCACCGACATCGCACCTGCGATGTCGTAGTGTGCAAATCCCGCCTTAATCAGGAGCCGAAAACCAATTTTTGGTTTTGAAGACCATTAATAAAGGTATCATAATTTAACCAAATGTAGAAGCCTCCACGCTTCTGATAGAGCACCAGTATCTCTCTGTTGTATGATCTACATTTATCCCACTCCAAGTTTATTTGTGTTTTCTTCTGGTACACCACTATCCCTAGTTACTAACATAACGCAATCACAAAAAAGTTTCTCCTTTTTGCCTCAAAATTTTCATCTTCTTAATATATTGCATGCATCATATATAGTTTTGTGTACTTTAAATTGCTCATTTTGCCCTTCTACCCAGTTAATTTTTTCTTTCATTAGGTCTATAACATCATATGATTAAAAACTGAGCAGCTGACTAGCAAAATCCTTCTAAGCTCTATGTAGAAACAAGAAGTCTCTTTTCCCTGCATGAGTCATCCCCGTCTTCAACTCCTGACCCAACTGCTCAGCTCCTTCTCCCTATTATGGACTTTGCAGTGATGACTCAGATTACGCCACACCATCCCAGTGAATGAAATGCCACTCCAGGGAACCCAGAGGTTCAGGAAATTTATGCATCTCCTGTCCAAAACCAGAGAGCACTAACCATGACATTGGTGTAGGAATATGTGGAGTGATCCACTCATCTCTATATTTAATAATACAAAATCAGAAGTAATTCAGCCTTTAAGAGCTTACAGTCAATTAAATGGTTAACCGTAAGGGGAAGCATTGGCAAACTTGTTTGCTGAGATGCAGTTCACATTTAAATAGTAGAATTTTTTTCTGCAAACTGAAACTAGCTTGAAGTGATATGTTACCTTGATTGCAGAGACTGAGATTTGAACAGCACATACAATTACAATAAATCGGTAATCTGAAATTCTGACTGAAGTGAAAGGTGTGGATTACACTTAGGTAAAGTGAACGGATCTTGGATATAAATGTTAGTAGCTGATTCGAAATCAGTAATAACAGGACGTAATGAGACGCCTGATAGCAGCTTGAGAGAACTGGAAAGTGATGAAAGATGGTTACTGAGAGTAATGCAATTTCAATACTTTGGCAGTAATTGGCTGCCTGAGGCAGCCTTAAAAGTCTTTAGGTGATGATTAAGGATAAGTGGACCCATGGAAGTTCAGGTTCGCCGGGTTCGGATGGACTTTAGCTTAATGCTTGGTTCAGGACCCGGACTTGACCCCAGATCCCAAACCCGATAGAAGTCATTGGAGAAACAAACTTTGACCTATAAATTGGTTGTAAAATGATTGTAGTAAGGGCTAGGGGAGCTGAAAAAGCAAAATTGGGGCAATTGCACTGCAAACAATTGTGGATAGGGAAAACCATCCCAGCACAGCAGCCCACAGCTGTCAGCTTTACCTTGCCTGGTTATCAAAAATAGATTCCATCTTATTTTTTAAAAATTATTTAAATAATTTAAAAAACAGTGTGGGCTTCACTCTATTTTTGATAACTAGCTAAGGTAAAGCAGACAGCTGGGGTATGGTGTTATCAGGCTGGAAAGGGTCATGGTTATTTGGCCCTTTCCAATATAAAAATAGCAGCCACCAGCTGCCCATGAAGTGGTGCATTCTTTAGATTCGCCAATTCTGGTGCTTTGCCCTTCTCTTCCTAATTGCCCTGGTTGCAGTGGTAATTGGGGTAAAAGTTTTGTGGTTGATGTCAGCTGTGAAATGACAGCTAGCATAAAGCCCAGGGGTAAGTAATGGATAGACATTATTAATCCGGTAAGTATAGAGTTAAAAAAAACGCACATAGGAAAAAAGTTTATTTGAATATATACTCCCCCACACCCCCTCATTCGCCAATTTATTGAATAAAAAAATTCTCGACATTCCAACGTAATCCAATTGGTAAATAAACACTCCCCACACTCCCTCATTCACCAATGTATTAATTAAAAACAAATTCTAGATGATATGATGTAATCCAAGCTTCATTTTGACAACATTCTCAGAATATGGCTACATAGACCACTCCTGGTCAGTGGTAGGTATGTTTTTTTTCACAAGTGTCAGAGATTCCAGGTCTTTCGCTGACTGGGAGTGACTTAAGGAGCCTTGTCCTAAGAACGTTCTCAGAATGAAGCTGCATAGGAATCTATGGGCATTGTGGGACATTCTTCCATTGATCTATGTTGGAACTTCCAGGATTTATTTTTACATTTTCTTTTTTTTTTTTTGGTGAAGGAGGGAGTGTGAGAGAATGTTTATTCACATTTGGATTATGTTGGAACATCGAGGATTATTTTTATTCAATAAATTGGTGAACAAGAGAATGTTGGGGGGTGTTTGTTCAAATAAACTTTTTTTTTCCTGTGTGTGGTTTTTAACTCTATACTTACCAAGTTAAAAATAAGGGTGTCTGATAGACACTTATCCATTACTAACCCCTGAGCCTAATGTCAGTTGTCAAGTCACAGCTGACAGCAACCCCAAAATGATTACCCTGATTGGCACCTTACCAGGGCAATCAGGAAGAGCCAGGTAAAGCACCAGAATAGGGGCATCTAATGGATACATCACTTTTGGTATGACTGCGGGCTGCTATTTTTAGGCTGGGAAGTACTAAAAAAAACCACCATGGTCCTTTTCAGCCTAATATCATCCCACAGCTGTCTGCTTTACCTTGGCTTGTTATCAAAGTTGGGGAGACCCCACACCCTTTTTTTAAAATTATTTATTTAAATAATTAAAAAATAAATTGCTTGGCATAACCTTTATATTTGATAACCAGCCAAGGTAAAGTAGATCATTTAGGGTTGCAGCCCCCAGCTGTCTGCTTTACTTACGCTGGTTATCAAATATAGTCGGGGCACCACATAATTTTTTTTTTATTGTTCACAGCTCCATACAGACAACTTCCACATGCAATAAAGCTTTCAACAAACTTTATTAACTTACGAACAGTACCCGAACTCCAAACTTGAACACAGACTTTTTTTTAAAAGACCAGGTTCAAGTCCGAGACCCAGACACCCGATGTCTGGTATGAACCCTGAACTGTTCGGATTCGCTCATATATATATATATATATATATATATATATATATATATTGGGACATTTACTTTGAGGCATTTATAAAGAATGCAAAGTACAAAACTCAGATTCTATGGGATATGAAAGTGAGTGTAAATAAATGATGTCATAATGATCACTTATCAAAGATACTTTCAAAACTAAATATGTTTTTATTTTAAATATTTATAATGTCATTACATAAAATTGTTTAAAATTATTTTGTTTGTAATTTGAGAAAGTTCTTGTATATAGGAATTTCTGACCAATTTTTACTACAACTTTAAAACTCGGCAGTTATTTATTAATGCGGACTATATTGGTAAAGCTTTGATCTGGGTACCTGTTTTAAAGTGTGCAGAAGCCAAGGTCTAGATATTAAAAATAAGACTAAGAATATCATCCACATAGGATATTAAAGGGGAAATTCAGCTGAAGTCATTTTCTAACCCAAGAATAGTTCCAAAAGGAAGGATCAGCACTGGAAAACAAAGTTTTAATATGACCAAACCCCATACTGGAACCAAAAGAGAAACAAATAAAACAAAAAATCCAAGTACAATTAGACTACTGGTAGAAAACAAGAGATCTAAGGTTCAATTTTCCTATACATCATATAATAATGATTTATTATTGACTAGAGTTGAGCGCGGTTCGTGGTTCGTGGTTCTCCAGTTCGCGGCTCGAGTGATTTTGGGGCATGTTCTAGATCGAACTAGAACTCGAGCTTTTTGCAAAAGCTCGGTAGTTCTAGAAACGTTCGAGAACGGTTCTAGCAGCCAAAAAACAGCTAAATCATAGCTTGGTTTCTGCTGTAATAGTGTAAGTCACTCTGTGAATCAAACTATTATCACATTTCAGTGTATAGTGTGCGTGAACAGCGCCTTCAGATCACTGCTGTTTCTATAATGGCGATCGCCATTTTTTTTTTTTTTTTTTCTTGTCTTCCTTCCCTAAGCGCGCGCGTCTTGTGGGGCGGGCCAGCATGTCAGCCAATCCCAGACACACACACAGCTAAGTGGACTTTGAGCCAGAGAAGCAACGGCATGTGTGATAGGATCTGCATGTCACATGTCCCTGCATTATAAAACCGGACATTTTCTTCACGGACGCCATTATCTGCCTTCTGCGTCTTTGGTGTCAGACATCACTGTCGCAGCTCCGTCTTCCTGAGTCCTATAGCCGATACAGCTGTATGCGCTGCATACACAGCGTTAGACAGCTTAGGGAGAGCACTTTATAGCAGTCCTTTTAAGGGCTCCAACCGGCAGGGTCAGAGAGCCATAGGTGACAGGTCCTGCAAACAGCAACAGCGTCTGTGTAGCCCAGGTCAGGGATTTCCTACCTGCATTTCACCATTAGGAGGGAATAGAAAGGCAGTCTTCCATTCCTCTACCCAGAGCACCACAATCCTGCCACTGTACCCTCTTGTCCTCTGCACACTACAACTGATAACTAAGCCATTATACTAGCAAACACTCAGTGTACCTAGTGGCATCCTATACGTGGCTATTGGACTTTGCTATAGTCCCACTAGTGCAAAGACATTTGCAGAGCGCGTCTGCCTGCATTGCACACTACAACTCATTCTAACCAAGCCATTATACTAGCAAACACTCAGTGTACCTAGTGGCATCCTATACGTGGCTATTGGACTTTGCTATAGTCCCACTAGTGCAAAGACATTTGCAGAGCGCGTCTGCCTGCGTTGCACACTACAACTCATTCTAACCAAGCCATTATACTAGCAAACACTCAGTGTACCTAGTGGCATCCTATACGTGGCTATTGGACTTTGCTATAGTCCCACTAGTGCAAAGACATTTGCAGAGCGCGTCTGCCTGCGTTGCACACTACAACTCATTCTAACCAAGCCATTATACTAGCAAACACTCAGTGTACCTAGTGGCATCCTATACGTGGCTATTGGACTTTGCTATAGTCCCACTAGTGCAAAGACATTTGCAGAGCGCGTCTGCCTGCGTTGCACACTACAACTCATTCTAACCAAGCCATTATACTAGCAAACACTCAGTGTACCTAGTGGCATCCTATACGTGGCTATTGGACTTTGCTATAGTCCCACTAGTGCAAAGACATTTGCAGAGCGCGTCTGCCTGCGTTGCACACTACAACTCATTCTAACCAAGCCATTATACTAGCAAACACTCAGTGTACCTAGTGGCATCCTATACGTGGCTATTGGACTTTGCTATAGTCCCACTAGTGCAAAGACATTTGCAGAGCGCGTCTGCCTGCGTTGCACACTACAACTCATTCTAACCAAGCCATTATACTAGCAAACACTCAGTGTACCTAGTGGCATCCTATACGTGGCTATTGGACTTTGCTATAGTCCCACTAGTGCAAAGACATTTGCAGAGCGCGTCTGCCTGCGTTGCACACTACAACTCATTCTAACCAAGCCATTATACTAGCAAACACTCAGTGTACCTAGTGGCATCCTATACGTGGCTATTGGACTTTGCTATAGTCCCACTAGTGCAAAGACATTTGCAGAGCGCGTCTGCCTGCGTTGCACACTACAACTCATTCTAACCAAGCCATTATACTAGCAAACACTCAGTGTACCTAGTGGCATCCTATACGTGGCTATTGGACTTTGCTATAGTCCCACTAGTGCAAAGACATTTGCAGAGCGCGTCTGCCTGCGTTGCACACTACAACTCATTCTAACCAAGCCATTATACTAGCAAACACTCAGTGTACCTAGTGGCATCCTATACGTGGCTATTGGACTTTGCTATAGTCCCACTAGTGCAAAGACATTTGCAGAGCGCGTCTGCCTGCGTTGCACACTACAACTCATTCTAACCAAGCCATTATACTAGCAAACACTCAGTGTACCTAGTGGCATCCTATACGTGGCTATTGGACTTTGCTATAGTCCCACTAGTGCAAAGACATTTGCAGAGCGCGTCTGCCTGCGTTGCACACTACAACTCATTCTAACCAAGCCATTATACTAGCAAACACTCAGTGTACCTAGTGGCATCCTATACGTGGCTATTGGACTTTGCTATAGTCCCACTAGTGCAAAGACATTTGCAGAGCGCGTCTGCCTGCGTTGCACACTACAACTCATTCTAACCAAGCCATTATACTAGCAAACACTCAGTGTACCTAGTGGCATCCTATACGTGGCTATTGGACTTTGCTATAGTCCCACTAGTGCAAAGACATTTGCAGAGCGCGTCTGCCTGCGTTGCACACTACAACTCATTCTAACCAAGCCATTATACTAGCAAACACTCAGTGTACCTAGTGGCATCCTATACGTGGCTATTGGACTTTGCTATAGTCCCACTAGTGCAAAGACATTTGCAGAGCGCGTCTGCCTGCGTTGCACACTACAACTCATTCTAACCAAGCCATTATACTAGCAAACACTCAGTGTACCTAGTGGCATCCTATACGTGGCTATTGGACTTTGCTATAGTCCCACTAGTGCAAAGACATTTGCAGAGCGCGTCTGCCTGCGTTGCACACTACAACTCATTCTAACCAAGCCATTATACTAGCAAACACTCAGTGTACCTAGTGGCATCCTATACGTGGCTATTGGACTTTGCTATAGTCCCACTAGTGCAAAGACATTTGCAGAGCGCGTCTGCCTGCGTTGCACACTACAACTCATTCTAACCAAGCCATTATACTAGCAAACACTCAGTGTACCTAGTGGCATCCTATACGTGGCTATTGGACTTTGCTATAGTCCCACTAGTGCAAAGACATTTGCAGAGCGCGTCTGCCTGCGTTGCACACTACAACTCATTCTAACCAAGCCATTATACTAGCAAACACTCAGTGTACCTAGTGGCATCCTATACGTGGCTATTGGACTTTGCTATAGTCCCACTAGTGCAAAGACATTTGCAGAGCGCGTCTGCCTGCGTTGCACACTACAACTCATTCTAACCAAGCCATTATACTAGCAAACACTCAGTGTACCTAGTGGCATCCTATACGTGGCTATTGGACTTTGCTATAGTCCCACTAGTGCAAAGACATTTGCAGCACGTCTGCCTGCGTTGCACACTCCAACTAATTATAACTAAGTTGCATTGTCAGGGATATTTATTCTTTATTATTCTGCTGTTAATAAAGCTAGACCACCACTGCAATCTTCACCACCTCTCAATTTTTACTACCACATTTTCAGTCCACAATCTTGTCGCAATCAACATGAGTGGCAAAATGACAGATGCTGGTGGAAAGGGGAAGAGGCGTGGTGGAAAAGGCAAAAAAGGTTTTGTCCGTGGGGAAGGTGGCAAAGCTCCATTATCATCTGCTGAAGATAGACCATCTACCAGCAAAAGTAAGATGTCTACTACTTACCGTGGACAATCCGATGTGCTCCCTTTGTTACGGACACGAACAACAGGAACAAAGGTAGATGATGGGCAAAAAAGGAAAATGCTTGAATGGATCTCAAGTGGTCCAACAAGTGCCCTCTCTGCCACTTCAAGTACCGCATCCAAAAAACACCAGTCCTCTGAGTTGTCATCCCAATCAAACTTGCTTTCTCCCAGCTCTGAAGTCTCCATCAGCCCTGCACAGTATGGTGGAACTGAGATGGCTGAGTCTGCAGAGCTGTTCAGTCACACTATAGCCTGGGAATCAGAGGTCTGCTCCCAAGCTACAGTGAGTACAGAACAGGAAATGGTCTGCAGTGATGCCCAGAACCTTTGTGACTCAGATTCAGGCCGTGAGGACCAAGTTTCTGAGCATAATGTTGACCCTTTGTCACAAACTGTAACACCTGTGGTTATAGACAATGAGGAACATACTGATGAAGATGAGACGCAGATACCCGATTGGGATGACAACTTAAATATTCCGTCAGGGCAAGAAGAGGCTCGGTCTGAGGGGGAGGGGAGTGCAAACACAACAATTGATGATGACGTTCTAGATCCCACCTACTGTCAACCCCCAGTCAGGCACTCGAGGAGGTCAACAGAGGCGTGGAGGAGGATGCAACCGACGACGAAGTTACCTTGCGCCTTCCTGGACAGAGTCGGAGCACTGGTAGCACGTCTACAACTGCATCCTCAGCCACCACTCTGCCTATGAGCATTATTCGGGGTGGATCAACAGGTCGCATGGCCTCTAAGCCTTGCCTAGCCTGGTCCTTTTTTCACATCGAAAAAGATCGCCCAACTCATGTGATATGTAACATTTGTCATGATTCTCTTAGTAGAGGTCAAAAGCTCAGCAGTTTGACAACTTCTTCCATGAATCGTCACATGAATACATATCATAAGTCCCGGTGGGAAGCTCACCGTGCTGCAATGCGGCCTAGCGGAGCGAACCATCCACCGCCCGCCCCTTCCACTGCATCCGCGCGCTCTTCATCTTCTAGGACTGTGGGGACAGCTGCCACACCTGTTTTTCCACGCAAAACTTCCACCACTGTAACCGCAACAGGCAGTTTGCTTGTAAGGTCGTCAGTTGGTTTGGAAGGGGAAACAAGTGAGTGTGTACAGCTCTCTCAGACATCGATAGCACCAACGTTGGATGAAGGCAACATCATGTCTCCGCCTGCACTTTCCTCACAAACCTGCATTTTTCAAGGGACACCCTACTCAACACCGTCTACACACAGCAGCCAGATCTCTGTCCCTCAGATGTGGTCAAATAAAAGGCCACTTCCTCCGACCCATGACAAAGCTAAGAGGTTGACTCTATCCCTCTGTAAGCTGTTGGCTACCGAAATGCTGCCTTTCCGCCTAGTGGACACACAGGATTTTAGAGACCTTATGTCTGTCGCTGTGCCCCAGTACCAGATGCCTAGTCGCCACTACTTCTCTAAGAAAGGTGTGCCCGCGCTACACCAGCATGTCGCACACAACATCACCGCTTCCTTGAGAAACTCTGTGTGTGAACGGGTGCATTTCACCACCGATACTTGGACCAGTAAGCATGGACAGGGACGTTACATGTCGCTGACTGGGCACTGGGTAACTATGGTGATAGATGGTGAAGGGTCTGCTGCACAAGTCTTGCCGTCCCCACGACTTGTGTGTCAATCCTCTGTCTGTCCAAGTTCCGCCACTGCTTCTGCATCCTCCACCTCATCTGGGTCCTCCACCTCCGCCCCAAGCCTGCCTGGTCAGGCCACCAGCGTTCTCACTGCGCAGAAGGAATCACGCACCCCTCATTACTATGCTGGCAGCAGAGCGCAACGGCATCAGGCGGTCTTTAGCTTGACATGTCTTGGTAATAAGAGTCACACAGCTGAGGAGTTGTGGTCAGCTTTGCGGTCCGAGTTTAATAAATGGTTGTCTCCACTCAAACTGCAGCCTGGTAAGGCCGTGTGCGACAATGCTGCAAACCTGGGTGCGGCACTTCGCCTGGGCAAGGTGACACACGTACCTTGTATGGCTCACGTGTTGAACCTTGTCGTGCAGCAATTTTTAACACACTATCCCGGCCTAGATGGCCTTCTGAACAGGGCACGAAAACTGTCAGCTCACTTCCGCCGTTCAAGCGCCGCAGCAGAGCGACTTGCATCGCTCCAGAAGTCTTTCGGCCTGCCGGTTCATCGCCTGAAATGCGATGTGGCGACACGCTGGAATTCAACTCTCCACATGTTACAGCGACTGTGGCAGCACCGCAGAGCCCTGGTGCAATACGTCATGACGTATAGCCTGGGCCAACGAGATGCAGAGGTGGGGCAGATCACCCTGATGGAGTGGTCTCAGATCAAGGACCTATGCACCCTTCTGCACAGTTTCGACATGGCGACGAATATGTTTAGCTCTGACAATGCCATTATCAGCATGACGATTCCAGTCATTTACATGCTGGAGCACACGCTAAACACTATTCGGAGTCAGGGGGTGGGACAACATGAAGGGGAGGAACTACAGGAGGATTCATATGCGCAAGGGACAACAACATCACGAAGGTCCAGACGTTCATCATCACCAACGCAGCAGGCATGGGACCATGGGGGACAGGGATCGACAAGGGCGCATAGTAGCAGGCGAAATGTTGAGCAAGGTGCAGGAGAACATGAAGAAATGGAGGACGAACTGTCCATGGACATGGAAGACTCAGCGGATGAGGGAGACCTTGGTCAAATTTCAGTTGAAAGAGGTTGGGGTCAGATGTCAGAGGAAGAAAGAACGGGTAGCACCTCTATGCCACAAACACAGCATGGACTTGGTCCGCATGGCTGCGCAAGACACATGAGTGCCTTTTTGTTGCACTACCTCCAACATGACAGTCGTATTGTCAAAATTAGAAGTGATGATGACTACTGGATTGCCACACTATTAGATCCCCGGTACAAGTCCAAATTTTGTGACATAATTCCAGCCATAGAAAGGGACGCACGTATGCAGGAGTATCAGCAGAAGCTGTTACTAGATCTTAGCTCGGCTTTTCCACCAAACAACCGTGCAGGTGCAGGGAGTGAATCTCCCAGTTGTAACTTGACAAACATGGGACGGTCTCGTCATCTTCAACAGTCTACCCGTACCAGTAGGACCTTTTCTGGTGCCGGTAACAGCAATTTTATGGAATCTTTTCATAATTTTTTTAGACCCTCTTTTGCAAGGCCACCAGAGACAACAAGTCTGACACATAGTCAACGGCTGGAGAGGATGATACAGGAGTATCTCCAAATGAACATCGATGCCATGACTGTGCAACTGGAGCCTTGCTCCTTTTGGGCTTCAAACCTACAAAAATGGCCAGAGCTCGCAACTTACGCCTTGGAGATTTTGTCGTGTCCAGCTGCCAGCGTTGTCTCTGAACGTGTATTCAGTGCTGCTGGGTGTGTGCTGACAGATAAGCGCACGCGTCTGTCCAGTGACAATGTGGACAGACTGACGTTCATCAAAATGAACAAGTCATGGATCCAGAAGGAATTTACTACCCCTGTGTCATCCTGGGGAGAGTAAATGCTTGTGGATTTGGAATGTGCTTGATGCAAATCAAAACATCCTGTTTGCAACTAGGGCCCAAGTGCTGCCACTGATGGGGTGGGTGTCTGTGTGGCCCAATTTTTGGAAAAAAGGGAGACTCCGCTTGGAGTAACCCTTGCTTGCTGTGTTTTTAAAAGAAGCCAAGATGAACAGAGCTGGGATCAGGAAAGACTTTGCTACCTACCCCGGTGTCATCCTGGGGACGGCTAAGAATAGCGTATTTTTGAATGTGCTTGATGCAAATCAAAACATCCTGTTTGCAACTAGGGCCCAAGTGCTGCCACTGATGTGGTGGGTGTCTGTGTGGCCCAATTTTTGGAAAAAAGGGAGACTCCGCTTGGAGTAACCCTTGCTTGCTGTGTTTTTAAAAGAAGCCAAGATGAACAGAGCTGGGATCAGGAAAGACTTTGCTACCTACCCCGGTGTCATCCTGGGGACGGTTAAGAATAGCGTATTTTTGAATGTGCTTGATGCAAATCTAGCTGTGAAGTGTACAACTGGGGCACAACTGCTGCCACTGAAGGGGTGGGTGTGTGTGGGGCCCAATTTTTGGAAAAAAGGGAGACTCCGCTTGGAGTAACCCTTGCTTGCTGTGTTTTTAAAAGAAGCCAAGATGAACAGAGCTGGGATCAGGAAAGACTTTGCTACCTACCCCGGTGTCATCCTGGGGACGGCTAAGAATAGCGTATTTTTGAATGTGCTTGATGCAAATCAAAACATCCTGTTTGCAACTAGGGCCCAAGTGCTGCCACTGATGTGGTGGGTGTCTGTGTGGCCCAATTTTTGGAAAAAAGGGAGACTCCGCTTGGAGTAACCCTTGCTTGCTGTGTTTTTAAAAGAAGCCAAGATGAACAGAGCTGGGATCAGGAAAGACTTTGCTACCTACCCCGGTGTCATCCTGGGGACGGCTAAGAATAGCGTATTTTTGAATGTGCTTGATGCAAATCAAAACATCCTGTTTGCAACTAGGGCCCAAGTGCTGCCACTGATGTGGTGGGTGTCTGTGTGGCCCAATTTTTGGAAAAAAGGGAGACTCCGCTTGGAGTAACCCTTGCTTGCTGTGTTTTTAAAAGAAGCCAAGATGAACAGAGCTGGGATCAGGAAAGACTTTGCTACCTACCCCGGTGTCATCCTGGGGACGGATAAGAATGGCGTATTTTTGAATGTGCTTGATGCAAATCTAGCTGTGAAGTGTACAACTGGGGCACAACTGCTGCCACTGAATGGGTGTGTGTGGGGCCCAATTTTTGGAAAAAAGGGGAGACTCCGCTTGGAGTAACCCTTGCTTACATTGTTTTTAAAAGAAGCCAAGATGAACAAGTCATGGGTCAGCAAAGACTTTGCTACCTACCCCGGTGTCATCCTGGGGACGGCTAAGAATAGCGTATTTTTGAATGTGCTTGATGCAAATCAAAACATCCTGTTTGCAACTAGGGCCCAAGTGCTGCCACTGATGTGGTGGGTGTCTGTGTGGCCCAATTTTTGGAAAAAAGGGAGACTCCGCTTGGAGTAACCCTTGCTTGCTGTGTTTTTAAAAGAAGCCAAGATGAACAGAGCTGGGATCAGGAAAGACTTTGCTACCTACCCCGGTGTCATCCTGGGGACGGTTAAGAATAGCGTATTTTTGAATGTGCTTGATGCAAATCTAGCTGTGAAGTGTACAACTGGGGCACAACTGCTGCCACTGAAGGGGTGGGTGTGTGTGGGGCCCAATTTTTGGAAAAAAGGGAGACTCCGCTTGGAGTAACCCTTGCTTGCTGTGTTTTTAAAAGAAGCCAAGATGAACAGAGCTGGGATCAGGAAAGACTTTGCTACCTACCCCGGTGTCATCCTGGGGACGGCTAAGAATAGCGTATTTTTGAATGTGCTTGATGCAAATCAAAACATCCTGTTTGCAACTAGGGCCCAAGTGCTGCCACTGATGTGGTGGTTGTCTGTGTGGCCCAATTTTTGGAAAAAAGGGAGACTCCGCTTGGAGTAACCCTTGCTTGCTGTGTTTTTAAAAGAAGCCAAGATGAACAGAGCTGGGATCAGGAAAGACTTTGCTACCTACCCCGGTGTCATCCTGGGGACGGATAAGAATGGCGTATTTTTGAATGTGCTTGATGCAAATCTAGCTGTGAAGTGTACAACTGGGGCACAACTGCTGCCACTGAATGGGTGGGTGTGTGTGGGGCCCAATTTTTGGAAAAAAGGGGAGACTCCGCTTGGAGTAACCCTTGCTTACATTGTTTTTAAAAGAAGCCAAGATGAACAAGTCATGGGTCAGCAAAGACTTTGCTACCTACCCCGGTGTCATCCTGGGGACGGCTAAGAATAGCGTATTTTTGAATGTGCTTGATGCAAATCAAAACATCCTGTTTGCAACTAGGGCCCAAGTGCTGCCACTGATGTGGTGGGTGTCTGTGTGGCCCAATTTTTGGAAAAAAGGGAGACTCCGCTTGGAGTAACCCTTGCTTGCTGTGTTTTTAAAAGAAGCCAAGATGAACAGAGCTGGGATCAGGAAAGACTTTGCTACCTACCCCGGTGTCATCCTGGGGACGGTTAAGAATAGCGTATTTTTGAATGTGCTTGATGCAAATCTAGCTGTGAAGTGTACAACTGGGGCACAACTGCTGCCACTGAAGGGGTGGGTGTGTGTGGGGCCCAATTTTTGGAAAAAAGGGAGACTCCGCTTGGAGTAACCCTTGCTTGCTGTGTTTTTAAAAGAAGCCAAGATGAACAGAGCTGGGATCAGGAAAGACTTTGCTACCTACCCCGGTGTCATCCTGGGGACGGATAAGAATGGCGTATTTTTGAATGTGCTTGATGCAAATCTAGCTGTGAAGTGTACAACTGGGGCACAACTGCTGCCACTGAAGGGGTGGGTGTGTGGGGCCCAATTTTTGGAAAAAAGGGAGACTCCGCTTGGAGTCACCTTGCGGTGTTTTACATGACTTTAGAAGGGCGTGCCATGCCTATATCTGTGTGTCCTCCTCTTTTTCCTTGTCCAGCTGTTTTGTTTTCGCATGAGTACATGTCCTTGTCACTTTCCCATGTGTTTGTGTTGTGTTGTGAGTTGTTTGTCACCTTTTGGACACCTTTGAGGGTGTTTTCTAGGTGTTTTACTGTGTTTGTGATTGCCTGCCATTGTTTCCTATGGGCTCGAGTTCGGTTCGTCGAACGTTCGACGAGCCGAACTCGAGCCAGACCCCCCGTTCGGCGAACCGCCTCGAGCCGAACCGGGACCGGTTCGCTCATCTCTATTATTGACTACTAAAACCATGTTAATTTTGCATACCTCTCAAAAAATATAAAACAGTATGTAAAAGGTTTAGACAAGTTCTGCAATGTAAAAATGCTTTTAGAGAAATCAAATCAATATTTATTGAGACCATGCTTTACCTTCAAAACAGCATCAATTCTCTTAAATTTGCTTGCAAATTTTTGAAGGAACTTGGCAGGGAGGTTCTTCCAAACATCTTGGAGAAATAGCCACAGATCTATTTTGGACTAAAGGGCCATTTACACGCTGCGACATCGCTAATGATATATCGTCGGGGTCACGGTGTTTGTTAGCGACATCGCAGCGTGTGAAAGGCTGGAGCAATCTTAAACGATCGCAAAACAGGCAAAAATCGTTTGTCTGAGAGAGGTCGTTTATTTATGACAAATCATTGTCTGGTTAGTAGCGATGTTGTTTTTCGTTACTGCGGCATCACACATCGCTGTGTGTGACACCGCAAGAACGACAAACATCTCCTTACCTGCGTCCACTGGCAATGAGGAAGGAATAAGGGGGGGGCATGTTCCGGCCGCTCATCTCCGCCCCTCCTCTCCTATTGGACGGCTACCGTGTGATGTAGCTGTGACGCCGAATGCGTCACAGAACTTAGAAAGGAGGCGTATCGCCGGTCAGAGCGACGTCACAGGGAAGGTATGTCCGTGTGACGGGTGTTAGCGATGTTGTGCGATGTTAGCGATTTGCCCGTGACACACAATCGATATCGCAGCGTATAAAGTACCCTTTAGGCTTGAGCAAATTTTTCTGTGTCTTCTTGTAATCACAGACAGATTCAATGATGTTAAGATCAGGGTTTTCTGGGGGACAGATCATCATAACCACGACATTTTATGCTTCATTTTGTTGAGGATAGCTCTTGGCTCTATGTTTGTGGTCATTGTCCAGGACCTTTTTCTACTCTGAAGATAGTTCTTAAAAGTACCTAAAAGAATGATGCTGTGTTGAAGACAATGGGTGGGGGGGGTCTTACTAAGTATTTATTTGGTTAAAATGTATCTTTTATTCATTCCCTTTGTATTTTAATTAATATAAATAAATGTTAAACTTTAAAAGAATTTAAACTTTAAATGATTTTTTTAAAGCATGTTTACATTGCAGCTTTTTTCCCACACCAGCCTAAAAACATTTACACAGTACTGTAGAGATGTATTAGTTTTAAAACTTTTTCAATTTACTAAAAACTTCCCGAGTATATGAGAAATCTTTAGTTAAGGCCGGTTTACACGCAACGACATCGCTAACGAGATGTCGTTGGGGTCACGGAATTTGTGACGCACATACGGCCTCATTAGCGACATTGTTGCATGTGAAACGTATGACCGCTAACGATCAAAAATACTCACCTTATCGTTGATCGTTTACATGTCGTTCAAATCCCAAATATCGTTGCTGGTGCTGGATGCAGGTTGTTCGTCGTTCCTGAGGCAGCACACATCGCTACGTGTGACACCCCGGGAACGACGAAGAACAGCTTACCTTCGGCAACGAGGTGGGCGTCACTTTCTTTCGGCTGCTCTCCGCCGCTCCTCTTCTATTGGACGGCTGCCATGTGACGTCGCTGTGACGCCGCACTAACCGCCCCGTTAGAAAGCAGGCAGTTCGCCGGCCACAGCGACGTCGCTAAGCAGGTAAGTCTGTGTGACGGGGACTAACGATATTGTGCGCCACGGGCAGCGATTTTCCCGTGATGCACAAACGACTGGGGCGGGTACGATCAGCAGCGACATCGTTAGCGATGTCGCTGCGTGTAAAGTGCCCTTTAATCCAACACAACCAAACTAGAATGTTTAACTTAATTGTAACTGAGCTCACTTTGTTGATCTTAAAGCATACAAAATTATTTGCAACTGTATGTGTATCAATTTCTAATATTTTTTAAAGAGATTCTTCACTTAGAAAAAAAATCTTGAAATGTGTTATTAATATAAACATATAGAGCTTTTATTTCAAAAGGTGTATTGATCTTCTGATATCATCATGGTATCAAGTCCTAGAAGCTTCACTTCCCCTCTTCTGGCTTCTACTCTACACAAGATGCATTTTGCTGTGTTATTGAAGAAAGGTGAGGGTTACAGGCTTCACAGCACCGCACTCCTTTCCTAAGGAGACCCTGGCTACTCATGTGATGTCAGGTGGGGTGCACAACACTTACTGGTTTCCTTAAGCCGATGTCTGTCACCCCACAGGTGGTCCTCGTCATAGACAGTCAGTAACACACGCGACACCAGAGCTCACTTAGCCAACCGGAAAGTTCAGTTTATTCTTCACACCATAATTACAGACATGGCAGTCCTTTCACTTCCTTCTTCTTAGTGTGGGGTACAACCTCTCAACCTGTCCTCCTCTGCTATCTTGGATTTCGTCTTCAAGCTCTGGGGTCTTTGTCTCCTTCTCCCTGACTATGTTCACCTTTGTCTGATTCTGGGCCCCAGCAGTTCTCTAGCAGGACAACTCTCTAAGCCCACTCTGATGACCAGTAGGCTGTGGACCTCTTGAGAATACCTCAGGGTTTCCTGACTGGCTCTAGCACCAAGGCCATGTCTTCTGACACCTGAACCCTATTCCAGATTGACTCCTCTCAAGACCTCCCAACCAACCTCTTTTTGACATCTGTAACTACCAATATAACCCAGTCTCTTCCACCCAGCTGCTATCTCAACACAACCACTAGGTGACGCCTATGGTAATAGTCCCGCTCTACTGTATCTGGAACCTGCACCCAGCTAGCAGCATAACATATAAACGTACACATTTAGCAATAGGTATAAAACACTAAGGGGTACTTTGCACACTACGACATTGCAAGCCGATGCTGTGATGCCGAGCGCGATAGTCCCCGCCCCGTCACAGCTGCGATATCATTGTGATAGCTGCCGTAGCGAATATTATCGCTACGGCTGCTTCACAAACACTCACCTGCCGTGTGACATCGCTCTGGCCGGCAAACCACCTCCTTATTAAGGGGGCGGGTTGTGCGGCGTCACTGCAACGTCACACGGCAGGTGGCCAATAGGAGCGGAGGGGAGGAGATGAGCGGGATGTAAACATCCCACCCACCTCCTTCCTTCCGCAGAGCCATGGTGACGCAGGTAGGAGATGTTCCTCAGTCCTGCGACTTCACACACAGCGATGTATGCTGCCGCTGGAGCTAGGAACAACATCGGACCGTCGCGTCAACGTAATTATGGAATTTGCCGACGCTACACCGATGATACGATTACGATGCTTTTGCGCTCGTTAATCGTATAATCTAGGATTTACACACTACAATGTCGAGAGCGACGCAGGAAGTGCGTCACTTTCAACATGACCCCACCGACATCGCACCTGCGATGTCGTAGTGTGCAAAGTACCCCTAAGATATATACAAATATTTATTTATGAATTTTGAACTCCATTACTGTTATATAGACTATAATCATGTCCAAATAATTTACACTAACACAAATGTTGGTTTTCACGGAGTTTGCTGCTTCAGATCTTTTAATCAGATGTGTGTACAGTTACTGAAGAACAATTATAAGCTTTTGATAAATTTTAAAACTTTAACATATACATCAAATTTATGCAAAGATTCAATATTTACAGTGTTGACCCTTTTTTTTTCAAAACTTCTGCAGTTTGTCCTGGTGCTGGATATCAGTTCTTTGCCAAATTCTGATTGATTACATCTCATTCTTATCTAATCAGTGCTTGGAGTTTATCACAATTCCTGTGTGTTGGTTTGTCCACCCGTTTTTTGAGGATTGACCACAGGTTCTCAATGGAATTGAAATCTGTGGACCCAAAATTTCAATGTTTTCTCCTTGTAAATATTGACTCTTTACATAAACGCAAATATATTTGTCAATTAAAGTTTTAAACTTGAAGTAAAAAAATGTTAAAAAATGAATGTGACTGACATTTGGTCAGTTGCATCTAATTCTCTGGGCAGAAAATTATTAGTCATTCACTGTTGACCGCTGCGCTTACCACAACCTTGTCAGAGAGAAGGATTAAACAGACATAGCAAGAAAATAATCAGGTTCTCCTGATGAAGGAGGCAGTAGCCTCAGAAACATGTGTGAAATATATGATAGTTCAATATATTTTTTTTAGCCTCTATGCTTTCAGTGCTCGTTAATACTGCATTTTTTATGTTTTCTTGCTATACCTCTGGAATAAGAGATGGTTTACGGCCCCTAGCCTAAGGGCCAGTCTAAGTGCCCTTACTCCTGGTTACCGTGTCATACCCGTGCCCAAAGTTAGCCACCGTAAAAGTGAAATGCTCAGTCATAGAAATATTGAATAAAAAAATCTAAAAACACCGAAACAGAAACATTTGTGAAAACCAAAATTTGTATCAGTCTCAAAATGTTTTGCCACTTTACTTATAAACTTGAAGTGCTTAGTGCCAAAATTGATCAATTTGTGTGCGTCCATTAGCCATGACAAGGCGTACCCTGTTGATGGGAAGCTACTAGACTTACCTCTGCTAGACTAGCCTACTAATGTAAGGGCCAAATAAGATCTAACTAATTAAAAAAAAGCCTTACCCTGTTGGATGGAGTGCTCAGATAAATATGGCTGAGAATTTAGTCTAAGGTTCCTACATTTCACCATGATCGTAAAAACACACAGTAGAAGATACTCTTATTTTTGTCATATATTGTAAAATTAAATTGATAGTTTGTGAGATGAAATTGATTGATTGTCTTCAGAAAGCACAAAAGCATATACTTGGAGAATGATAACAAAAAATCCCAGACTAAAAACAAAATTCAAGATGTTAGCTGTATCTTCTTAGATTCCACTGGGTGTTGTTGCAGAAAAGCTTGAACAGACTTCAGTTCACTCATTTTGATGGTAATAAATTATTCTGGAACATTGCTCCAGCACCAAAATTCTATAATAGACTGTTTATATAATTCTAAGACTAGAGGAAAAGATCATACTCCCTCTGGTATCTTAGTGGTGATTTTTATGTTTCTGTACAGATAGTTGTACAGTTGAAGAAGACCAAAACATCCATCCAGATTCTTGAAGAGCTCTAGTTAAAATTACCTTAGCTTATAGTCTACAATATTTTGTGATGTGTATTATTATGTTATTTCTTAAGAAGAATAAAATATATTGTGGGTTATAAATTCTGCATTTAGTGATCTGATTTGTTTTGGAAAGGTCACATATCCTATAAAAATTAGAACTGGCAATTTGTACAGATGAGATGCATATCGACAGCCGTTTAGATATTGTTAAATGAGGCCGTACTTGGCCCAACCACTAAATGGGGGAATACATGACATGGTTTGAGGGAAAAATTAGGTGATTAGGAGGATTTTGGACACTGCAAGGGCTAAGAAAATAGGGGCTTGGTAAGGGACATCCCTAGGTGGTTTTGTAGAGTAGAAGGCGTAAAGAAGGAGTTTATTAAATGGTGTGCATTTGCAAGTGCAGCACCCTGGGATATGCTACCCCAGTGATCTGCAGGATCCTAAGGCTTTCTGGAACACCCTATGCTGACAACCCACACCTCACACACAGGTAGGGGCATATTCCCTGAGACCTGGGCGCAGCATGTAGAGGGTTAACAGTGGTCAGGTGTGAGAACCAATCCCTTAGCTGTTAGCCTGGGAAAGGGGTGTGGCTTGTGGGAAGCAACAGGTGTTGCTAGGCACAGTTGGCAGAGAGGAAAAAAACGACAGTTGAAGGAGTGACAGTTGAAAGGAGCCAGTGTGTGAGCAGGGTGTGAGGATTGTGATGAGACCCCAAAAAGGCGACTAGGAGGTAATAGCCTGAGGGTAGATAGATCCCAGGCACTATGCACGAGGGGGTTCTGGACCCCAGAGTAGACAACAGCTCCAAGCGGTCTGCTGATCCAGCCGTGTGTGGTGACTTCCAGGGTACCACACCACCCATAGGCTCAGGGACACAGCCTCATATATAGGACCCGGGAGAGGGCACAGAGAAGTAGCCTACCCCACAAGGGACCGCGAGGCCTGTCATACTGGGCCTGGAAAACAAAGTAGCGGAGCACCGCAGGTCACCAACAGCTTCAGGCAAGGGGACCATCAGCTCTGCATGTGCACGGAGGGCTCAACTGGGACTCACGTCAGCACTGGGACAAAGGAAAATCGGTTGACCAGCCGTACCAAACTGCACTTGCAACATCCTGTGAGTAAATTACCAGTTAATCTGCAAGAACTGTGTCGTGTTTATTACTGGTGCACCACAAGGCGCAGCACACCTACATGGGACTTAAGCCCCTACTGGCGGAGGGTGCGAACACACTTGCTGCTATACCATCTGTCCCTAAAACCACAGCAGCGGCGGGACATCTTATTACCGCAACCCGCCAGTGGCGTCACAAGTGACATATAAAATAACCCTGTTAACGAGCGCCGCCCCCCCCAGGTAACGGAACCGGGCACGGCTACCTGTGACGGCGATCCCCATTATCCACCACCCGGAACCAAGTATCCCAAGGGCCTGGGGTGTGGCAGCGCTCTACAAATTGGTGTCATGAACAGGATAAAAACTAGGCCCAGCAACCCTGGGTGCAGTGTGCCTTAAACCGTTTAAAATTGTATATGGACTTTTGTCGCCATTTTGCCTCAGTAAAGACTACTGCGCCATCACTCTGGCTGTAAAAGAGCGCAAAGTTTGAAAAAGTGCGCAGGAAACCCTGGCTCCGCCCCCCCACAGGGAATCTACAGAGAAGCCAAACACCGAGCAGTAGCCTGACTTCAGGAGCTCCTGAGCCGCTCGGGATCCTCATAGAGAAGGTTGCTGAAATTAACCAAGGGGGACTAAAATGGAAGCGCAAGAGAACGGAGACGCTGCCGGACTCAGTCGGAGCGCAGACGCTGTGGCGGTGGCACCGATCATGCCGCTCATGCTACCCTACCTCCCAGGCGCGACAATGGCAAATCAGATACCTTAGCCGGATTCAAAAAGAAAATAACTACTTCAATGGACATGTATCCCTTAACCGGCAAGCAAAGGGCGTCCATTATACTGGGTCAGCTTAAAGGAGCAGCGGAGCTAGAAGCAGAAACTTGGTCAGACGCTGAATGCGAGTCAGTAGCCACCATCTTTGGCAAATTGAAACTTGCATTTGAGACCCGCACTGAGGTGGAACTGCGGATGGAGTTCTACAACTGCAGGCAGAAACCGCAGGATAACATCAGGGACGATGCCCTGAGACTCCAAGCATCAATAAGGACATTAAAACATGTCGATCCTCTCAGTGCCAGAGAGGAAAACCGGATGCTAATGGAGCAGTTCATACAGGGCCTGTTGTCATCAGAGGACCGCAAGCAACTGCGCCTGTGGTCCCTTGAACATGCTGATGCGGACTTTGCAACTCTAAAAGATCGGGCTATCAAGGCGTTGCAGCCCCCGACAACCTCAGGCTCTACCCTGACGGTGCTACCTGCAAGTGTCTCTTACTTGGAAGTGGAACCTGCCTCCTCTTCTCCAGCAAAGGCCAACGGGCAGGTTGCGACCCCTAGTGCACCAGAGGACCTGCGTTACCAAGTGCAGCGACTCAGCGAGGACATAGCAAAGATCCTCAAAGCCATGCAGCTTGGTCCAGAGCCCAAGCCACCAGACCGTATCCTGCTTGCTGACTGCCCTGAGGATATCCCGTGGATGAGGAACCGGAGGAGTCCCCCACTGCGAGGAAGACCCACCGATCGCTATTGTTCTTCAGGACAACCCATCTGCCGGCATTGCGGTAAAACAGGCCATCTTGCAAGAAGGTGTCCTTTAAATATGCAACCCCTGGGGCCAATGGCCAATCCCCAGGCGTAAGTCGACAAGGCCCAATTGAATGGCGTGACCGGTATGTGGGAGGACGTCCGATTCTGTCCATTACCTTGGACGGGATCCCCACTTCTGCATTGTTGGACACCGGTTCACAGGTAACCACCATTCCCTATGAGCTGTACTGCCGATTCTGGTGTGATGAAGAACTCACCCGACCTGATCCAAGCCTCACCATATACGCTGTAAATGGGTTACCGGTAGAGCAGATAGGATTTAAAGAAGTAACCATAAAGGTGGGGAGGGTGGAGCTTAGGGGTCAGGGATTGATTGTTGTTAAAACTGATGCAAATGATAGAAATCCCCATGTGATCCTAGGTACCAATGTCATCGAAAATTGTTTGGGAGAAGTATTGTTCTTGCTCCAACAGATCGCCAAGACTGCCGATGCCAGGCAGCAAAGGGTCCTGCAGAAGGAGATTAAAGCCCTCTTGCTAAAACAACAGGTAAACCAGTCTGGTGGAGAACTGGGTAGTGTGCTGGTAATGGATTCTAACCCCATTGTGTTACCTCCAAGAAGTGAAATGATGGTGTGGTGTCGGGCATCCATAGGTCCTAGAGGGCGAGATTACCAGTCAGTGGTAGAGCCCGTGTACTCAGGGGACTGGTCCACAATCCTGAC
This sequence comes from Anomaloglossus baeobatrachus, assembly GCF_048569485.1. Lineage (NCBI taxonomy): Eukaryota > Metazoa > Chordata > Amphibia > Anura > Aromobatidae > Anomaloglossus > Anomaloglossus baeobatrachus. The sequence goes on along the minus strand of NC_134360.1, from coordinate 190,157,648 downwards.
AGCCAGGGGGGTAGTCAATGTACACAAAGGGAGAGTTCCTGTACGTATATTAAATTGTGGGGACGAGGAAGCCAAATTGCCCAGGTATGCTACCATTGGTAAATTGTTTACCGTCACTGAAAATGCCATTGAAGCAGCAGAACCACTTGCCCCAACAGACCTGGCAGATGAGCAATTAGCAAACTGGTGCCAGGAACTCCATGTTGGTACCAACTCCACGCCTTCTTACCAGAAGCAAGGAGTATACCGGGTTGTGTAGGAATATGAACCAGTCTTCAGTAAGCATCCATTGGATTTTGGGAGAATTAAAGGGGTACAACACCATATCCCCACTGGGAACCATCCTCCCATCAGAGAGTGATACAGACCTGTACCACCAAAACACTGTCAGAGGGCCAAAGAAATGCTACATGACATGAATGAGGCTGGGGTTATCCGAGATGGTTGTAGCCCTTGGGCAGCTCCACTAGTCTTAGTGAGAAAAAAAGATGGCACCATGCGGATGTGTGTAGATTACAGGCAGATAAATCGCATTACACATAAGGATGCTTACCCATTATCCCGCATAGAAGAGTCATTAGCTGCACTCAAGACTGCTAACTACTTTTCCACCTTAGACCTTACTAGTGGGTATTGGCAGGTCTCTGTAGCAGAGGAAGACCGGGAGAAGACTGCGTTTGCCACCCCGATGGGCCTGTGTGAGTTCAATAGAATGCCATTTGGACTCTGTAACGCACCTGGAACCTTCCAGCGCCTGATGGACTGTTGTCTGGGGCATCTGAACTTTGAAACTGTACTACTCTATTTAGATGACGTCATTGTGTTCTCCAAGTCCTACGAAGACCATCTGGAACATCTGGCAGCGGTGTTTGAAGCACTATCCAAGTACGGCATGAAGCTGAAACCATCCAAGTGCCATCTCGTTAAACCCAAGGTTCAGTATCTGGGACACGTAGTCAGTGCTGAGGGAGTCGCACCAGATCCAGACAAGATAACAGTCATCAAGAGCTGGCCAAGACCAACTACTATCAAAGAGGTACATCAGTTCCTGGGCCTGGTAGGATACTACCGAAGATTCATCAAAGGTTACACCAAGATGGCTGCCCCCTTGCAAGACCTCCTGGTTGGTCAACCCAAGAAAGGCAAGAAGTCTGATACTCCATTCGAATGGGGCGAAAAAGAAGAAAGTTCCTTCGAACAAATGAAATGGGCTCTGACGGGGGAAGAAATTCTTGCTTATCCAGACTACAACTTACCCTTTGTGCTGTACACAGACGTCAGTAACGTGGGATTAGGAGCAGTGTTGTCACAGGTCCAGAATGGGAGAGAGCAAGTAATTTATTATGCTAGCAGGATGCTTCGGCCTACTGAGAGAAATCCAGAAAATTACAGCTCTTTTAAGTTGGAGTTGCTGGCCATGGTCTGGGCTATCACTGAGAGGTTTAATCACTATCTAGCAGCCACTAAGTTCAGAGTCTTCACTGACAACAATCCTCTTACCCATCTAGACCCAGCAAAGTTGGGCGCATTAGAACAACGCTGGGCAGCTCGGTTATCCAACTATGACTTTACCATCAAATACAGAGCTGGACGTAACAACAAAAATGCAGATGCGCTGTCAAGAATCCCCCATTTGCAAGAAGAAGGAGAAGACATAAATGAGCTAGAGGAGATAGAGTTACCTGCCTTCCATCGCAAGAGAACATGCCAATGTCAACAAACTGGTTCTAGACCAAAAGAGGCAACCTTGAAACCATTATCACATTTTAGTTGGAAAGAGACACAGGACAGTGATCCCGCTGTCAGCTTAATCAAGAGACTGGTAAGCCAAACCGATTCTCGTCTTGCACCAGAGGCTCCACAAGAAGCCCAACATCTGTGGAAGAACAGAAATAAGTTGTTTATCCACCGAGGAACACTCTGTAGACGATTCATCAATCCAAAAACTCACGAGATGAGGTGGCAAGTGATAATACCAAAAAGAGACGTCCCAATAGTGTTAGAAGCGTACCACAACGACGCCGGACACTTCGGTTGGAAGAAACTTGAGATATTACTCCGTGAAAGATTCTACTGGGTTGGAATGAGATCTTTTATCAAAAACTGGTGTAGAAATTGTGGTCCATGTGCTTTAAGAAGAAAAGACAGAGATAGTCAAAGAGCACCACTGCAGCCTATTGTTACCAAACAACCTCTAGAACTAGTCGCCTTAGACCATGTGAAGTTAACACCGAGTACCAAAGGTTATACTTATGCCCTTACCATTGTAGACCACTATTCAAGATTCCTTGTAGTAGTACCAGTCAAGGACCTAACAGCACAAACAGCAGCAAAAGCGTTTCAAGCCTACTTTTGCAGACCTCATGGTTATCCAGAGCAAGTAATTGCAGATCAAGGACCAGCGTTTGAAGCAGAAGTTTTTCAAGAGTTCTGTAATATGTATGGTTGTAAAAAGATTCGTACAACATCCTATCACCCTCAAGGAAATGGAATGTGTGAGAAAATGAATCAGATCATCATTGATGTGCTAAAGACCCTACCACTGGAAGATAGGAACAAATGGCCAGAAACATTGCCTGACCTAGTGGATATGTATAACAACATCCCCGTAGGGTCTACAAACTTCACCCCAGCTTATATTATGCGAGCAAGACCAGGAAGATTACCCGTCGACTTAGACATGGGAGTCCTAAACCCTGAAGACCATCCACAAAGTGATTGGAATACAGCTCGTCAAGCTCAATACAAGAAAGTTCAAGAATGTGTTGAAAGGAAAAACAAGAAAGAGATTACAATAAAAACGCAAAAGCTGTACCATTGACACCTGGAGAAAGGGTACTAAAAAGAAAAAGAAGACTTCATAAACTTGATGATCAATGGGAAGAAGAACCTTACATTGTCCAAACATCTAACTTTGACAACAAAAAAGTCTGTATTATTAGCAAAGATGAAGGAAAAACATCAACAGCTGTTTCTAGAGACCATTTAAAGAAATGCCCAGAACAGTTGGTGCCAAAAGAAAGTACAGAAAGAATTGTAAATCTATCTCAACCTGAGCCAAAGAAGAAAATGATCTATACTGTATTAGGAGATTTCACAGAAGATTGACCACAATACAATGGAGCCATAGTCATACCTTGTATCACCTTTCCACAAGTACCAGAAGAACCTGTACCAAGACAAGAAGAACTTGTACCAGTACAAGAACCAGAAGAAATCTCAGGGGAAGTTGAACCAGAACGTTCTGCAAACATTGACCTTGTCAATCCTACAGTAAGGGTAAGAACATGTGGATACTTACCAAGTCAACCTACCATACCAAGTGTAGTACAAAACACAGACAACATTGACACACCAGAGTTGCGTAGGTCAAACAGAAGCAACATTGGTCATCCCCCATCCAGACTAGGCGAGTGGGAATACTACTAAAGATGGTCATTAAATACATATTAACTGTATGTAAAATGTAAATAATGTATATTAAGCGTGGTAACCCTACAGAGACTGACCTGTATGGACTTTTGGGTCACTAACAACTGTTCGTAATGTTTGTTGAAGAAGTGTGCCTCCCTTTGGGAAGAATCCAGGTTTTACCCCATCCTTTGTTTTTATGGACCTAAGCCACAGGACTGGCGTGGCATAAAAACATTTGTATATAGTTGCATACGTGGTGCTTTTCATTGGGATTACCCAGGAACTGAACTTTTGTTCCCAACACCCTAAAAGGTGAGCCGGAAGTCGCAGGGAGGGTCTGCAGCGAAGCAGGCTGAGACCCCCATCACCATCATAACCGGTGATGTGCTCCCTAGGACAGTCCCCACAGGGAACAGTCACCAGGACGTTCGGAGAGATCCACCAGATAGTGGCCTCAGAGACTGTGGGTGGTGGGAAGAAAAGTGTACAGAGTACTAACCTGTTACAAATGTATATTTGTTATTTATTGCTGTTTTACAAATAATATATATTTTGCAGATTTTCTTGTTTTGCAGCCCGCGGACATGCTGGTCTTAACCAAGGGGGAATGCAGCACCCTGGGATATGCTACCCCAGTGATCTGCAGGATCCTAAGGCTTTCTGGAACACCCTATGCTGACAACCCACACCTCACACACAGGTAGGGGCATATTCCCTGAGACCTGGGCGCAGCATGTAGAGAGTTAACAGTGGTCAGGTGTGAGAACCAATCCCTTAGCTGTTAGCCTGGGAAAGGGGTGTGGCTTGTGGGAAGCAACAGGTCTTGCTAGGCACAGTTGTCAGAGAGGAAAAAAACGACAGTTGAAGGAGTGACAGTTGAAAGGAGCCAGTGAGTGAGAGGGGTGTGAGGATTGTGAGAAGACCCCCAAAAGGCGACTAGGAGGTAATAGCCTGAGGGTAGATAGATCCCAGGCACTACGAACGAGGGGGTTCTGGACCCCAGAGTAGACAACAGCTCCAAACGGTCTGCTGATCCAGCCGTGTATGGTGACTTCCAGGGTACCACACCACCCATAGGCTCAGGGACACAGCCTCATATATAGGACCCGGGAGAGGGCACAGAGAAGTAGCCTACCCCACAAGGGACCGCGAGGCCTGTCATACTGGGCCTGGAAAACAAAGTAGCGGAGCGCCGCAGGTCACCAACAGCTTCAGGCAAGGGGACCATCAGCTCTGCATGTGCACGGAGGGCTCAACTGTGACTCACGTCAGCACCGGGACAAAGGAAAGTCGGTTGACCAGCCGTACCAAACTGCACTTGCAACATCCTGTGAGTAAATTACCAGTTAATCTGCAAGAACTGTGTCGTGTTTATTACTGGTGCACCACAAGGCGCAGCACACCTACATGGGACTTATGCCCCTACTGGTGGAGGGTGCGAACACACTTGCTGCTATACCATCTGTCCCTAAAACCACAGCAGCGGCGGGACATCTTATTACCGCAACCCGCCAGTGGCGTCACAAGTGACATATAAAATAACCCTGTTAACGAGCGCCTCCCCCCCCCCCCCCCAGGTAACAGAACCGGGCACGGCTACCTGTGACGGCGATCCCAATTATCCACCACCCGGAACCGAGTATTCCAAGGGCCTGGGGTGTGGCAGCGCTCTACACAAGCGACAGTCATTTCAGGCTCACGCTAAAGAGAAGTAATCTGCCCTATTGCTTTCCTTGGTTGCTAAAAAATAAAAAAATGGAATCTGTGGATACTAAGCTCCATCAGCTGAGAAACACAGCTGGAGTTCCTGTAGCCGATTGGTGCAGAGCCTTCTATAGGGGGCCAGGAGTTACCATGCTTAGTCCCCCCAGGGTGTGCCGGTCTTGGAGGACCAGGCCTCAAGCATGCTTAATTCAAGAGGAACCCCCCGATTCAGGCGCCGCATCAGGAGCCCCTTTTGGGACCCTCCATGTCAGGTTTCAGACCGGCCTGCTGCCTCCCACTGTTCCCGGCATGGGAGGAATCTATCTGCATGGTGGGGCCTCCAGCAGTGGAAGCAGTTGGCCTATCCTTCTACGAGGATTGAAGTGGAGGTGACCTGGAGCGATGGGTCCCCAGAGGTCTCAGGGACCTGCCCAGCTGGACACACTAGACAAATTTTCAGCTATTTGCAATAAACCAATCAAACAAAAACAGCTTATTTGGGCAGCATGATGGCTCAGTGTTTAGCACGAAAACAAGCAGCACTAGGGTCCTGGGTTCAAATCCCACCAAGCACAATATCAGCAAGATGTTTTTATGTTCTACCTTTGTTTGTGTGGGTTTCCTCCCACACTCCAAAGACATACTGATAGGAAATTTAGATTGTGATCCCCAATGGGGACAGTGATGATGACGTTAATTAATTTGGCTCAACACAAGTAAAAAAACAAGTGTTTTCTCCAAATTCTAAAGAATGTGTCGCTTTTACTGACTGACAGTCTCAGAATTTTTCATCCTCTTCAGATCTTGGAATAATAATAATTTCCAAAATTGGATGTGTTTAAAAAAATGTTCCTGCTCTGAGATAATCTTATATATGTGTCCCTGCTATGTACTGTGTAATGGCTATGTCTGACCATACAGGGACATGGTCTGATCATACCACATCTCCTGGGCTGGGAAGGACACAAAATAGTATAAAACATTACAGCACGGGATCACAGCTGATTCTTTTTGTGAGGTAAAGCATTTTGGGACATGGTCTGATCAAACCACAGCTCCTGGGCAAGGGAGGATACAAAATACTATACTATGTGAGCAAGGATGGTTGACCTTAGGGAGATCAACATCCACCACTGCGGAGACACCATCACGTGTTTCTCAACGCAGTGATTCTAGAGCAATGCCCCCTGGGAAACATTCAAAGGAAGAAGGCCTGCGGAGACACCATCACATGTTTCTCAACACTGGCAAGAAAACTAGCCAGGTCTTTCACCGGGAAGGAACAACCACGGGAAGGGCAGTCTCCAGTCAAGGAGACCACCTATGCCAAACATGGTATCCATCCACAGACAGCCGTTTCGGGGTATTTGCCCCTCATCAGTGTGGAGTAGGAATCTGGCTAGTGGGACATTGCCTAGTAAAAGACTATGTGAGCAAGGATGGTTGACCTTAGGGAGATCAACATCCACCACTGCGGAGACACCATCACGTGTTTCTCAACGCAGTGATTCTAGAGCAATGCCCCCTGGGAAATATTCAAAGGAAGAAGGCCTGCGGAGACACCATCACACGTTTCTCAACGCTGGCAGGAAAACTAGCCAGGTCTTTCACCGGGAAGAAACAACCACGGGAAGGGCAGTCTCCAGTCAAGGAGACCACCTATGCCAAACATGGTATCCATCCACAGACAGCCGTTTCGGGGTATTTGCCCCTCATCAGTGTGGAGTAGGAATCTGGCTAGTGGGACATTGCCTAGTAAAAGACTATGTGAGCAAGGATGGTTGACCTTAGGGAGATCAACATCCACCACTGCGGAGACACCATCACGTGTTTCTCAACGCAGTGATTCTAGAGCAATGCCCCCTGGGAAATATTCAAAGGAAGAAGGCCTGCGGAGACACCATCACATGTTTCTCAACGCTGGCAGGAAAACTAGCCAGGTCTTTCACCGGGAAGGAACAACCACGGGAAGGGCAGTCTCCAGTCAAGGAGACCACTTATGCCAAACATGGTATCCATCCACAGACAGCCGTTTCGGGGTATTTGCCCCTCATCAGTGTGGAGTAGGAATCTGGCTAGTGGGACATTGCCTAGTAAAAGACTATGTGAGCAAGGATGGTTGACCTTAGGGAGATGAACATCCACCACTGCGGAGACACCATCACGTGTTTCTCAACGCAGTGATTCTAGAGCAATACCCCCTGGGAAATATTCAAAGGAAGAAGGCCTGCGGAGACACCATCACATGTTTCTCAACGCTGGCAGGAAAACTAGCCAGGTCTTTCACCGGGAAGGAACAACCACGGGAAGGGCAGTCTCCAGTCAAGGAGACCACCTATGCCAAACATGGTATCCATCCACAGACAGCCGTTTCGGGGTATTTGCCCCTCATCAGTGTGGAGTAGGAATCTGGCTAGTGGGACATTGCCTAGTAAAAGACTATGTGAGCAAGGATGGTTGACCTTAGGGAGATCAACATCCACCACTGCGGAGACACCATCACGTGTTTCTCAACGCAGTGATTCTAGAGCAATGCCCCCTGGGAAATATTCAAAGGAAGAAGGCCTGCGGAGACACCATCACATGTTTCTCAACGCTGGCAGGAAAACTAGCCAGGTCTTTCACCGGGAAGGAACAACCACGGGAAGGGCAGTCTCCAGTCAAGGAGACCACCTATGCCAAACATGGTATCCATCCACAGACAGCCGTTTCGGGGTATTTGCCCCTCATCAGTGTGGAGTAGGAATCTGGCTAGTGGGACATTGCCTAGTAAAAGACTATGTGAGCAAGGATGGTTGACCTTAGGGAGATCAACATCCACCACTGCGGAGACACCATCACGTGTTTCTCAACGCAGTGATTCTAGAGCAATGCCCCCTGGGAAATATTCAAAGGAAGAAAGCCTGCGGAGATACCATCACATGTTTCTCAACGCTGGCAGGAAAACTAGCCAGGTCTTTCACCGGGAAGGAACAACCACGGGAAGGGCAGTCTCCAGTCAAGGAGACCACCTATGCCAAACATGGTATCCATCCACAGACAGCCGTTTCGGGGTATTTGCCCCTCATCAGTGTGGAGTAGGAATCTGGCTAGTGGGACATTGCCTAGTAAAAGACTATGTGAGCAAGGATGGTTGACCTTAGGGAGATCAACATCCACCACTGCGGAGACACCATCACGTGTTTCTCAACGCAGTGATTCTAGAGCAATGCCCCCTGGGAAATATTCAAAGGAAGAAGGCCTGCGGAGACACCATCACATGTTTCTCAACGCTGGCAGGAAAACTAGCCAGGTCTTTCACCGGGAAGAAACAACCACGGGAAGGGCAGTCTCCAGTCAAGGAGACCACCTATGCCAAATAGAATCACTGCGTTGAGAAACACGTGATGGTGTCTCCACAGTGGTGGATGTTGATCTCCCTAAGGTCAACCATCCTTGCTCACATAGTCTTTTACTAGGCAATGGCAGTGTAAAGCAGCCTTTAGGCCGAGGCCACATATGGACTACTGTGATCTTTACATGACACTCAGCTCTCGCTGGCAGCACAGTGGGAACTGAGTGTCATGCGATTGTCATTGTGACTGAGGTCCAATCGTGCGATCGGACCACAGTTGCAGGGGCGGTCCGGCACTGAGGAGGGGCAGACCAGAGCTGAAGAGAGGAGAGCCGGCGCTGAGGAGGAGAGGGACGGATTTATCTCCCTCTCTCCTCTGTTGCTGGCTATTGCCATTCTCGCTCTGCACTCGCATTACACCAATGTAATGCGAGTGCAGTGCGATGTTTCTCTCGCCCCATAGACTTGAATGGGTGCGAGAGAAAGAGGATCGCATTACACCCGCGGCATGCTGCGACTGTTTTCTCGGTCCGATTAGGGTTGAGAAAATAATTGCTCATGGGAGCTGGCACATAGGCTAATATTGGTCCGAGTGGAATGCGATGTTTTAGCGTATTCCACTCGCTCCGATTTTCATGCTGTGTGGCTTAGGCCTTATCAGGAGTATCGAGGCCACTGGGTTTAGCTTCATTTAACCATCCATGTGTAGATTGTGTAACCAGCTTTGAATCTGCGGACTCTGCTCCTATCTGTATCTCTAAGAATATTTAATGCTTATCCTTTCTTTTTTTTTTACCTTTTCCTTGTTTCCTTCTCTTAATTTTACCACTCTCTTAATAACTCAAAAATATGAATGCAGTGGAGACCGCTGTCCAGTGTCCACGAGGAATGTCCTAAAGTTCCTCAGGTAGTCTGACATACCCTGTTGTCTGGCTATGCATTATGTTTGGTCAGCAGGTGATAACAGCCAAAGGGCGTTCTACTAAATATTAAAGAAGCTTTTCATGAAGGGATTGAATAATTCTAAGCCTGTAGTAGTCAGCAAAAATGTTTTGTGATGAAATTGGAGCAAATACTTTATATTAGTTAAGATTTTTCGACAGCTTTTGTTTCACCTGTCCATTGAAAATAGCAGAATATTTATACATTTTACTAATAAACCAAATTTACATTGGAGGTGGAATAATTTTGATATCAACAATTTATTGAACCTTTTAATATTTAAAGGGGTATTACCGTCTTCAAGATCCTATCCCAATATGAGTAGCTGTAATAATAATAATAATAATAATAATAATAATATTAGAAATACCTCCAATTAGAAATGTAGTATACCGTAGTTCTCCTGATGTAGCAATGTCACTTACCTCATCTGCAGGGCATTGCAGCTTAAGTATCCATGGTTACAACCACTAGCATCTGACTGTCACAATACATGTAGATGTAACCATAGATTCCTAAGCTGCAATGCCCTGCACATGAGGTAAGAGACATAGCTAATCAGGAGAACTAAAGTACATTTTTAATTGGCGGTATGTGATAATATTATACAGTGGGGAAAAAAGTATTTAGTCAGCCACCAATTGTGCAAGTTCTCCCACTTAAAAAGATGAGGTCGGCCTGTAATTGACATCATAGGTAGTCCACAACTATGAAAGACAAAATGAGAAAACAAATCCAGAAAATCACCGTGTCTGATTTGGCAAGATTGTTTTTGCAAATTATGGTGGAAAATAAGTATTTGGTGAATCACATCTCAATATTTTGTTATATATCCTTTGTTGGCAATGACAGAGGTCAAACGTTTTCTGTAAGTCTTCATAAGGTTGGCACACATTGTTGGTGGTATGTTGGCCCATTCCTCCATGCAGATCTCCTCTAGAGAAATGATGTTTTGGACCTGTTGCTGGGCAACACGGACTTTCAACTGCCTACTAAGGTTTTCTATGGGGTTGAGATCTGGAGACTGGCTAGGCCACTCCAGGACCTTCATATGCGTCGTACAAAGCCACTCCTTCATTGCCCTGGCGGTGCACTTGGGATCATTATCATGCTGAAAGACCCAGCCACGTTTCATCTTCAGTGCCCTTGCTGATAGAAGGAAGTTTGCACTTAAGATCTCATGATACATGGCCCCATTCATTCTTTCATGTACTTGGATCAGTTCTCCTGGGCCCTTTGTAAAGAAACATCCCCATAGAATGATGTTGCCACTCCCATGCATCACAGTAGGTATGGTGTTCTTTTGCTGCAACTCAGCATTCTGTTTTCTGCAAACACGATGAGTTGTGTTTCTACCAAACAGTTCTACTTTGGTTTTATCAGACCATATGACTTTCTCTCAAATACTGTTCTGGATAATCCAAATGCTTTCTAGCAAACTTCAGGCGGGCTCGGACATGTACTGACTTAAGCAGGGGAACACATCTGGCACTGCAGGATTTGAGTCCCTGGCAACGTAGTGTGTTACTGATGGTAGCCTTTGTTACGGTGGTCCTAGCTCTATGCAGGTTATTCACTAGGTCTCTCCATGTGGTTCTGGGATTTTTTTTCTCATCATTCTTGTGATCATTTTGAGCCCCCGGGGTGAGATCGTGAATGGAGCCCCAGATCAAGGGAGATTATCAGTGGTCTTGTATGTCTTCCATTTTCTTATTATTGCTCCCACAGTTGATGTCATCACACCAAGCTGCTTGCCGATTGAAGATTCAGTCTTCACAGCCTGGTGCAGAGCTACAATTTGGTTTCTGGTGTCCTTTGACAGCTCTTTGGTCTTCACCATAGTGGAGTTTGGAGTGTGACTGTTTGAGGTTGTGGACAAGTGTCTTTTATACTGATAACAAGTTCAAACAGGTGCCATTACTACAAGTAATGAGTGGAGGACAAAGGAGCCTCTTAAAGAAGACGTTACAGGTCAGTGAGAGCCAAAAATCTTGCATGTTTTAGGTGACTAAATACTTATTTTCCACCATAATTTAAATCTTGCCAAATCAGACAAAGTGATTTTCTGGATTTGTTTTCTCATTTTGTCTCTCATAGTTGTGGTCTACCTATAATGTCAATTACAGGCCGACCTCATCTTTTTAAGTGGGAGAACTTGCACAATTGGTGGCTGACTAAATTCTTTTCTTCACCATTGTATATATTGGGATAGGATCTTGGAGATGAGAATACCTCTTTAAAATTCCAATGGTTTTAATTGGATGATGCAAAATTTAGCTTTATTGTGCTGCCAAGCATGTGACTTAAAGGGTTTTCTGGTTTTGTAAAACATCTAGCCCAAAGAAGGAATTGGCTTTAGAAAACAAACTGTGCTCGACTGTTGGTTCTTGGGTAAACCATTAAGTCTTCACCTTTACTCCCAGTGGCTTTTTTTTCTCGTCTACACAGCTGATGTCACGTTGACAATAACTGAACTCAGTGGCTTTGCCTATGTTGACAGCACAAGCCGCTAGGAATAAAATTGTCATGTGAACTTAAGGCCCCGTTACACGCGTCGATTTATCGTGCGATCGCATATGCGATCACCCGCCCGCATCGTTTGTGCGTCACGGGCAATTTGTTGCCCGTGTCGCACAAAGTCGGTAACCCCTGTCACATGTACTTACCTCCCGAACAACCTCGATGTGGGCGGCGAACATCCTCTTCCTGAAGGGGGAGGGATTTTCGGCATCACAGCGACGTCACACAGTGGCCGCCTAATAGAAGCGGAGGGGTGGAGATGAGCAGGAAGTAACATCTTGCCCCCCCCATTCCTTCCTCATTGCCGGCGGGACGCAGGTAAGCTGTGTTCATCGTTCCCGAGGTGTCACATGGAGCGATGTGTGCTGCCTCAGGAACGACGAACAACCTGCATCCAGGAATGTGACCGATATTTTGAAAATGAACGACGTGTCAACGAGCAACGATAAGGTGAGTACTTTTGCTCGTTAACAGTCTCTTGTAGCTGTCACACGCTGCGATATGTCAAACGATGCCGGATGTGCATCACGGAATCCGTGACCCCGACGATATATCGTAGCGTGTAACGGGGCCTTAACACAATTGCTGATCACTGTTTAAAGAAGAAGATCCTAAATCTAATTCTGATATTTTTTGTGTGAACTGTTAATTAACATTTAAATTGCAATAGCAAATCTTTCAATCAAGGTTTGTCTGCAATCTCAAATGTCCCCTGCGTTTTCTATTGAACACTGTACCATAGTTCCAGAATCTAAGTGCACATATACGGTACCCTATATTGGTCCCTAGTGACATTTATGAAATTTTATCATTTGATCACTGGAATACAGGCTTTGATATTTGGGTTATATGCTTTCAATGAGGATAGTTTAACCCTAAAACACGCAACCATAGAAATCTACCATAGAAAACAAGAGGCTCCAGGTATGCGTTCTAGGGTTAAACACATCCCTGTGGTTATTTAATGTCTACCTCTATTCAGTATTACATACTTTCAAGTTGAGGCGCCATGCTGGTAGATGTGGTTTGTTGAAGAGAAGAATGGACACTGCAGGATTATTGTCCTTTTGTAAAAATGGATTCACTTTTGCTGTAAGCAGTTGGCACCATTTGAAACAAGGTAGTATAACACTTCCATATTTTTACTGTACTATTTTAATGTAAAAAATAATAAAAGTAAAAACATTTTTTTTATTTGGATTTGTTTGGCTTAGAATTTAATAATGTTTTAAGAGGACACAATAGTTATTCTATAATGAACCCATAAATGATGCACTATTGTCACGGGTGTGTCACAGGTGACATACAGTCATGTGATTTCTGGCAATAGAAGGTCACAGCGTTTGGCTGCGCAAAATGCTCCCTGACTTTCTGTTGTTCCTGCTGTTAGTATTCATTGTATTAGGTAGCTTTTCTACTGGGTTTTTATCTCTTCCCCTTTAGGACCCAGCAGAGCTCTCCTTCCATCTAGCTGTTTAGTATCAGTATTCTCCATGTGCTTAAATACTCCCATTTCCCTTGACTTGTTCTGGTCATATTATTCAGTTTATTAAAGCTCTGGTTGCAAGCAAGACGCTTGTACTCATCTGTACATTTTCTGAACTTCTACCTGTCATTTGTGGATAAGTAGTTCATGCACATTTCCCCTGTGTGTCCTCCTTGTGTCTTGTGTCTTCTTTAGTGTTTAGTGGGGTTGACGAAGAGCTCATCCCAGCTGTTCACTATTTAGGGTCCAGCACTAGGGATACCTAGGGTCAGGTATCCAACTCGGCGCATAGGTGTGGAATCTATCTAAGGTGGTAATGGACCAGTGGTAGGATTGATTACGAGACCACCCAAGAAGGCTGGGCACCACCTATATTCCTGGAAAAAGCTTTGTGCTATGTGTACTTGGCCCATAGGTTTGGTTAGGAGTCACCAGCTTTCTCTTCCCTAGACACAAGGTTTCCCTTCCCTTTCGCCATTTGCTTGGTAGTTCCCTGTACCTAGCGTAACAACTATAGTACTAAGGCTATGTACAATTTTGCAAGAAAAAACTTTTCCCATATTCCATGCCACTATGAAAGTTTTTTTTTCTCCCAAAAGAAAAGAGATCTCATCATGTTCCATTTTATTAAATACAGTTATTTAAGATGTGAGGTGTTCTTTAAGCACAAAGCGTCCCATCTCATAATTTAATATTAGTCTGGATGTCCCTTTATATTATGACTCAGAACCATTTAGTTTGAAAAAGGAAGAGCGCTGTACAAAACCACACATTGACGTAAGCAAATCTGTGCATTTATAGAAGGATGCCATGAATTGCTTACTCAAGATCTGAGCCTCGGTGGCATCAAAGTATTACACTGGTTTCTTCTTTTGGAATTAGGAAGACATCTTTGTACAATGATTGTTTGTTCCCCCTTTTTTTTTTCGCTAGTATTCATCTTACCAAATGTCGTTCATTTCCAGGGAGAGGAACCCTGTATCACTTTCTGCCACTTGCTCTGAATATACTTAAAGCTTCAATTAAGCTTCCACGTATTCCATCTTGACATATAGCATCTTAAACATGTTTGTACAGACTGCAAAGCAAACTTGCATTTGGGTTATATTTTCACAGGGTTTGAAGTCTTCTTCAAAGATCTCAAAATAAAATGAATGACTGAGTACATGTGCTGTAAATCTGCCCCTTAGTTTATGTTGAAAATCAAAAAAACATGTAAAGTTTGGTGATGTCTGAGCGTTATCTGAAAAAGCATACATTAAGATATGAAAAGAAACGCTGGAAATAGTAGACTTGTCAGTTTGAATGTTGGTGGAATAAGTACATAAGATAAACGGTTCAGCGCGGGTTATGTTCCTGAATTTATAATCAGTATATATAAAGCAGCGTTTCTGGAGTAGCTTAAAAGAGCTTGCAATGTTTATTGCCCACAAGGAGTACATAAACTCAACTCAGAATATTAGATGAGGAAATGTACTATAAACCTTAACAGCTCTGAAATACTTTCACCCCAAATAGATACACTCGCTAGTATTGTGAAATGCCACAGGAGCTTCAGAGACATGTATCTTCAGTCATGCATCAACACTCTCATTTACAAGTCTGTGCTATGTTTTCTCACAATGGATACAAAAGATTCAGTATGCAGCAGTTGTACAACATGACTACGATCACTTTTGAATTGAGCAAAGAATTTTTTTCCCAAATTTGGATGTGACATAGGAACTGCTCAAAATGTTTTACTTAAAGGGTTTGTCCATCATTTATTTTTGACTTTGTGCCTGATAACTATCATGCAAGTAGTTGCTAACTATTGTGTTTCTCCAAAAATGACAGAGGGTCTTATATTATGTTTTGCTCTGAAAGATGCGCTAGGACTAATTTTCAGTGGCATTTAATATTTCTAATTGGCATCTGTGACGACATGGACTCTCATGGGTTAAAGTTTCTTAAAAATCAGCCAGACAGCATGATAGATTGTCTATAGATGGGGGAGAAGTCCCTCATTGTTTTTACAAGACTCTTGTTGACTCAATGTAAATTGTGTTGGCCACTGAAAGCCAGACGTATTGTATCTCCAGACTCTTCCAGTAATCATTGTATTGTAGTTGTGCATTGCTAATGTGATTACCTTAGTAGCCATTGTCTAGTTGTAGACTTGCAGGCTCCATATGTATACCTTCAGTCTTTCTATGCACATCATTTAAATGAACATTGTCCATGCAGCTTGAGATTCATCCAATAGGAGAGGCGATCTTGTCCAACCAATCGATGAGGACGCAGTGTATTTAAGTGGAAGGCTGTGGCTATAAGAGAGGACTTCTTTAAGCCACCAGGTTGATGAAGGTTGTTGGATGCTGATGGATCCTGTCTAAGCTCTTTGGAGCTGACTAGAGGATCAGGATATCTTATGGCTTCAATCTAGGGGCTCCGGTTCCGGTTGGAGACCATATCCACAGCCTAGGGATTTCGACTCCGGCTGTCAGGATTGTATCATCATACCAGGACTACCTAAGGAGGACACTCAGGTTGGGACAGTTCAGTCACCTGTTACAGACTTTGCAGACCTCACACAGCTTCCTAAATCTGGCGTTATTCCAGTCACGGTGGGTGCCCGCCAAAAGCGGGGTGCTGTTGGATTGGGGTGAGTAGCCCTGGAAGCTCTGAGGCAAGGACATTCTAAATCCCTGGTGAGCCAGCGGAAGGGGGAGACTCTGTTGCCTGTTACATTTGTGTGTTTTGCTGGTTATATGTTATGTGCCGTTAATTGTTTGGGGATCCAATAAAGTCTAATTATTGTGGTTCCCTCACCCTGTGTTGTCTGAGTAGTGTTACGCCCACGGTTAAGGAGGCCGGCGTTCAGTTGGGATGAGCCCTGAGCCACACTGTCTTTCTAAAGGCGGCGGGTTTTAGTGGACGAGAGCACCCACTGAGCCCCGTGTCTCCACAGCATCTGTGATGAATATTCACCCCTTCCCCAGTCTATTGAGGAGAGCCATTAGATCAAATACTCAAATACTTAATTTACCTCTGGACATAGAAGACTGTGGGAAGTATGTTCAATGAAAGCAATTCTCTATACACAAGCCAGTCTTCAGAGGTATCCATGGATCCGCCCCAATGACATTATAGAACCGCCCATCAACATCACTGCAGATCCACCCAGATGACATCATAGATATACCCATCAGCATCACCACAGATCTGCCCAGATTATGTTATAGACCCTCCCATCAGCATCACCACAGATCTGCCCAGATTACGTTATAGACCCTCCCATCAGCATCACCACAGATCTGCCCATTGGTTAATCCATGAACTGTCCCGCTAAATGGTCACTTTCCAACATATCCATGCCCCTAGCCTATATAAGATGCCACATGTTTTTTCTCTGTTTTTTTTTGTGCCATTTTGCTTTGATCAAGATGAGAGTTCACATCTGACCCTTTGTCCGGTGTAAATTCTATTAAGCCTGCACTTGATCTACACCAATTAGGTTAGGCAGCAGGCAACATGTGAACCCTGGTTAAGAGTTCACCCTAATAATTCCACCTCTCTGTGCCGCTATTTTTGATTGGATACAGACAGACTGTTGTTCTTGCCTGCTGTTAATGCAAAATGAATATTCACCTCTTCTCCCTCCCACATCTCTGTGCTTGCGCCATTAATTGGGTGCAGTCAGACTGTTGTACTCACCCATTGTTAATATAAAATGACTGTCCATCTCTTTCTACTTCCACCTCTCTGTGCTGGTGTCATTGATTGGGTGCAGTTAGATTCATATACTTGCCAGCTGTTAATACAAATTGAATATTCACTTCCCTCCCCCGCCTCTCTGTGCTTGTGTCATTGATTTGGTGCAGCCAAACTGCTGTACTCACCCACTGTTAATACAAAATGACTGTCCACCTCTTTTTCCTCCCACCTCTCTATGCTGTGACATTGACTGGGTGCAGTCAAATTCCTGTACTCGCCAGCTGTTAATACAAAATGAATATTTACCTCTTTCCCTGCCCACTCCTATGTGCCGGCATCATTGATTGGGTGCAGTCAGACTGCTGAACTCATCTGCTGTTAATACAAAAATGAATATTTACATCTTACCCTGCTGACCCCTCTGCGCAAGTGTCAATGATCCAGTCAGATTGTTGAATTCCTGGTCCAACGATCACACCGCCATCCTCAGACTGGCCAGTGACTCTTCTGACCTAAGCATGACAAATACATGCTGTCACAATCGGGTAAGGAAAGCAACCGGCCAGTCTGAGCATTGCAATGCAATTGTCGGACAACAAATACAGCAGTCTGACTGAATCACTGACACAGACGCAGAGGAGTGGGTGGAAAAAAAAGGCAAATAGTTAATTTTGTATTATCAGAGGGCGAGTACAGCAGTCTGACTGCACCCAATCAATGATACTGACAGAGAGGCATGGGCAGGAGAAGTGGTGAATATTCATTTTGTATAGAGCCACTTCTAGAGCTTATTTTTGGGGTAGATCCTATTTTCGGGGGAAACACGGTATCTGCCTGTTGTACCCAGTGTCTGCACAAAGCGGTCACTGACTCCTCATGCCAATGAGTCAGGTGCTCCATGTCAACTGAGCAGCTCTTCTTCTTCCAGGCTGCTTTGTCCACTGAGCGTGACTGCAGGTGTCATGCTGATTGACAGGTGGGTCCTCACAGTTAGAAAGCACACCACACAGTCATAAGCCACTGAATTGCCAGCAGGAGCGGTCTATGACCACTCTATAACAGCAGAAATCTGTGTCGGGCACAACAGGCAGGTAGTTAGCAAGATCAATTACTTCAGTGAGAAGCAGCGAAAAATGCTGGACACCAGAGAGAGTGGCAGTAGGTGAGTATTTTATCACACTCACACTGCAATACATAAAAAAAGTTAGTGGGAGTGCTTCTTTAACAGCTATTGGATTTAAATAGTGTAATTTTAATGTGATTATATTTTAGGATGTTTGCTTTCACAGCTGAATTACTTAAAGGAGTATTCTCATGTTATTAAATTGGGTTGTTAGACAACATGAAAATAAGCAAGTTTGCAATAGACTTGCTTTTTCCATCTGCTGTCATTCTCCTGCAAGGAAAGCTTTTATCTTAATTAGTGCAATAGATGATCGACCACCAGGGCATGACAGAGTATGCATTGTAGCTACATACAACACTTAAGTGTTAACTCCTGATATACTAGCCACATCTCTACAGCCCATTGATTTTTATGCAGCAGTTACCTGCTCACCTACCTCCCCCTCTCTCTTACCTACTGTACTGTCATCAGCTCTGTAAAATCATACGCCCTGACACCCACCATTAGCAGTTTCCAGAGCAGTTTTCCAAATCACTACAAAGTCATGGAATAATTTCATGTCCACTGGATCAGGGTCCTGCAAATTGACTTACTCATTCGTAATACTTAACATAGTAGATTAATACTTTAAGGACACATCTCACTAAGCGACATCGCTAGGGACATCACTGCTGAGTCACGTTTTTTGTGACGCAACAGCGATCTTGCTAGCGATGTCGCTGTGTGTGACATCCAGCAACGACCTGGCCCCTGCTGTGAGGTCGCCGGTCGTTGCTGAATGTCCTGGACCATTTTTTGGTCATTGCTCTCCCGCTGTGAAGCACACATTGCTGTGTTTCACAGCGGGAGCCAATGATCTGAATGTGCAGGGAGCAGGGAGCCGGCTTCTGGCAGCCTGCGGTAAGTTGGTAACCAAGGTACATATCGGGTATCCAAGCAAGGCACTTTGCTTAGTAACTCGATGTGTACCATGGTTACGTGTGCAGGGAGCCGGCTTCTGGCAGCTGCAGACGCTGGTAACCAAGGTACATATCGGGTATCCAAGCAAAGCGCTTTGCTTAGTAACCCGATGTGTGCCATGGTTACGAAGCACAGCGTCATTACACAGGTCGCTGGTGGCTGGTGACTGATCTCTGATTGCTTTGGAGATCTGCCTGATTGACAGCTCACCAGTGACCATGTAGCGACGCACCAACGATCCCTGCCAGGTCAGATCGCTGGTGGAATCGCTGGTTGCGTGGTTTAGTGTGACGCTACCCTTAGGGGAAGAGCCATTTTCTCTAAATAGAGTAAATATTTCAGGAGATATGAGCGGGTTAGCTTTTTTTGTTGTGCGAATAGTTTACTTGTTTTACTTTAAGTTTGAAAGTTACTCTTTGTTATAAATCTTTTACAGAACCATTACCATTCTCATAAAGTTTCATTATAAAATTCAGGAGACAGGTTGCAGGAAACAATTTGTATTATTTTTGCCTGTTTTTGTTTTCTCTATTGTTAGTATGAATCAGATGAAGACGTTAAATCAAGCTTATAAAATTTAATCAATAGCATATATTAGAAACAATATATCCAAGAGATTATTTAACAAGAAGCTACATTCACAAGGAACATCTCTTCACATTATTGCTTTATATTTTTTAAAACCATTGAGCTTTGCATTAAGTTATACAGAAGAATTGGGTAGCATCAACCCTTTAAAGCAGCTTAAGTTGCCTAGAAATGCTCTGTTAACATTGTTCTCTTAAGTAGCCTGAAGGTACGGACAATGATTTTGTAATCAGGAGAGCCTCAGCCCAGATAGCAAGAAGGAGTCTGTTAACTGAATCCAAACTAATGAAGCTGAAGCAATGTTCAGAGGGGAACAGGCAATTTTATGCATTTACTTAGCTTGAGAGAAGAGAAGACAGACAGAGGTAGAAAAATGCAATGACAGAATGTAATAGAGAATAGGCCTCTGACACTAATTTCCCCAATGGGCTCCTTACATGCCAATTCAAATCCTCTTTGTTTCGGTAAAAAAATCTGATGTCTTTGTTATTAGGTAAGTTTCTATTGTTTTATACATTCTATGAGAGCGTCATGATACTGTATATAGAAAAATGTTCAATTTATTACACTAATATTGTTTGTTCTTAAATGGACTTGCCGGTAATATTTGGTTAAAATTAAACTAAACTGTACAAAAAAGAAGATACAGCAATTTGTTTTTAACCAAGAACAGATGAAGTCACCCTTAAAAATAAGGCTGGGTTTACACCTTTTGGGTGACAAGCCCATAATCTCATATCATGCCATCAAACTATCTGCTGGGCCTGATCTTGATGGATTATATGGCAGAGAATAACATTTGCATGATAAGGACTTTGAGGCAAATTTATCAATGAATTTATACTATTTTGATCAGTTAAATTAAAAATAATAAAAACAAAAAACTAATAAAGAAAAAAATTACTTAATTTAGGTATTTTACTGTAGTTTATTTAGACAATGACCCTGATTAAACGGCTGCATTAGTTATCTCACCCAATGCAAGGTCACACTGTACTAGGGGGGCACTGAGAAACACCGGAGAAGCTGTTTTTAGATGTAGTGAGCAGACTACCTACTAGAGGGCACAAAAACAATAGAATAGTCTGCAGGCCGAGTCAGCACCAGGATGTCAAGTTAAAACCAGGGGAGAAGTAAATTATGGTCAGGTGCTAGTCAGAGGTCGGGAACCAGGAAGTCAAGCCAATGTCAGAAAGGGGAAGTGGAGCCAAAGTCAGGTACAACAAAGCAAGGTCAGAGGCTGGGCGATGAGAGCTACAAACAGAGATGGGAGAGTCATGGGACGGACTGGGAAGTCAGGAGGAGTTGAGCAGACAGACAGTACAGGGAGATGCAAGAACAGCAGAAACACAGGATGGGACCGAGAAGTCAGGAGGAGCTGGGCAGACAGATGGTACGGGGAGGGCTCAAGTCAGGATGGTAGCTGAGAGGTAGAATGGATCAGGGAACACTCATGGGAGCCAGACTCATGTGCTGCAGAGCAGGAACTATTACTGGCGGCATTCTAGTAACAGCAGCACAAAGATATAGTGCCCTGACCATCAAGACGAGGCAAATCGGAATAAGTTCCTCCTATGACCTGTAACCCAGGGGTGAGATACATGCAATGGCTTAGTGATGCCTGAGCCTAGCACAGATCATTCATGACAACAAGTGTCTAATTCTTATGGACATCTACTCATATTGTAAGGTGTTCTCTATGGCTTCTCTATCATCCTCCACACTTTTTGCCCCTACCTTCCACCAGTTTGGTTCATTCTACAACATTTTCATGGTATTCCTCTCGGCAAGGTGCTTTATTTCCAATTGGTGGTGATTTCAATGTATTTCTTTTTACAGCAGGAGATAGATTCATACACTCAACAACCTATATTCTTCAGGCCAATTTACATATTTCTGTTTTTTCAGACTCAAAAGCAGTTTTTATTATGACTGAAGGCTAGGGAAGAACAATACTGCCCACAACTACATTTTTAATCCTCACCACCACTTTAAATAAAAATAATCAATTTGTGCTCAATTACAATAAAAGTAACCTAGACTGTAGGGTAAATTTACAGTAAAAGCTATATATTACAATATTTAAAGGGAATTTGTCAGGTGATTTTGTAGTGCAATACTATTTTTTTCTTTAAATAGGGCTTAATAAGACCTTTCAGGATCAGTAAGTTTTATAGCTTTGCCTTATCCTGTTATCTTGCTGTAAACTCCATAGAATTAAGTGTCTCCTGCAAGCTACTTAAGTGTATCTAAATACAATTCACATATTCACTGCTCCCCCCTACCACCTCTCAGTGCATTCACTATCACTGCGGAGAGGTGGGAGGGAGTATGGGTGGGGGCAGCAGTGCAAATTCAGTTCAGATTTACTATCACTGATGCCAGCACTGAGAGGTGGGAGGGGGGACCAGTGAATATGCAGTTTGTATTTACATATGCTTGACTAGTTACTATGTCACATGGAATTCTACAGAGATTACAACAAGATAACAAGAAGAGGGAGAGCTATAAAAGTTGTTGATTATGAAAGATCTCCTGAAGCCCTATTTAAAGATAATAGTAGTATTGTACTACAAAATCACCTGACAGATTTCCTTTAACTATATATCAAACATTAAAACAGACGCTAATGAAAATAATATTCATACAAATATTCTGCACTTAAAAGACTCATATGGCTGCTTGACAAGGTAATCCATAATGCAAAGTGGTGAGATGAATATCGTAATGTATAACCAAGGCCATAGTATAGTATATCTGATGGTCCAATAGTAAGGTCCAAACAATTCCTCCATATTTCAGGCAGTGTCTGGTAATAAATAACACAGGTCTGCGACTAAAAAGCTGTTTGATTATTTTCATCTAATTTCCATGTATTTTGGTGTGCTGAAAATGAAAAAAAATATTGAAAAATATCCTGGACGTCAGAATTTGCCACGAAATGCAAAATTCTCTTCAAATTTAGTAAATTTTTCATAATTTTTTTTTTTTTAGGGTTTTGAAAGTCAAAATTACTATTAATGAATTCACATCAATGAATTAAAGATATATAATGCAAAAAAAAATAACTTTCAAAGAAAAGAACTTTCAGAGTCAGCTAATGAAACCAGCATCAACATTTTGCAAGCTGAACGAGTGGGCTCTGAGATGCCCGGGCTTGTTTCAATTGTTTTATCTTTGTTCTCGCCTGTTCACACTTTTTAATCTCAGTACGTGTTAGCTCTTCATATTCAACCGTGTTTCTCAAAATTAGCATTATGGCTCAGCGCAGCGGAAGTGTATTAATTCGCCTGACAGTTTCTGTTACATTTGTGGTGAATATACAGTGTTGAAGCAACAGCTGAATATTACAGACTTTTTGAAAAAAGTATGCTTCGCATATTTCGGACTAAAGCTTGGAGATCAAGATAAAGCTTGGGCGCCTCATAAAGTGTGCAAACGGTATGTTCAAGACCTCCGAAATTGGTTCAAGGGTAACAAAAAAGCTTTCCGTTATGGGATTCCTATGGTATGGTGAGAGCAAAAGAACCATAGTGACGATTGTTACTTTTTGTTCATGCGATGTGAAAGGGTATAATTCAAAATGGAAGCATTCCATTTCACACCCCAATATTCATTCAGCAATTCGTCCCATCCCCCATGGCACAGATATACCAGTACCCAAGGCCCCTGCTACCTTGGAAGAGATAACTACGTCCAATGAAGGTGGAGTCATACATGAACCAGATGAATCAAGTTCTGACTTTGAAGATGATACAAGACCAAAATTGTTTTCCCAGGAGGAGATGAATAATTTGGTAAGAGACTTAAATCTTCCCAAAAATGCCGCTGAGTTACTCAGCTCAAGGCTCAAATGCAAGAATTTATTGTTGCCAGGAGTGTCTTTTTCATGGTTCAGACATCATGAAGACGAGTTCGTTCCTTACTTTGCCCAGGAAGATAAGTTGGTTTATTGCATCGATGTCGAAGGTTTGATGGGTCAATTCAAAATCCAATATGATTCAGCGCAATGGCGTCTTTTTATAGATTCTTCAAAAAGAAGTCTCAAAGCAGTTTTACTCCACAACGGCGTTTTTTAAGCTTCCATCCCTGTAGGTCATTCCATACACCTCAAGGAAACCTACGAGAACTTGGAATTGGTTCTTCACAAACTTAAATATGAAGACCACTGTTGGCAAGTGTGCGGGGATTTGAAAGTCTTGTGCATGCTGCTCGGGCAACAAGCTGGGTATACCAAATACCCTTGCTTTCTGTGTCTATGGGACAGTCGAGACCGACAAAATCACTGGACCAAGAAGAATTGGCAGCCGAGGGTGCTCACAGTTGGTGATAAAAATGTCCTCCAGGAAACTTTGGTTCCTCCCCATAAAGTTCTTCTACCACCTCTCCACATCAAATTGGGATTGATCAAGCAATTCATAAAATCACTTCCAAAAGATTGAGAATGCTTCAAATACTTGGTCGCCAAGTTTCCAGGCCTCTCGGAGGCAAAATTGAAAGAAGGTGTGTTCGTCGGACCAGACATTAGATGGCTTATAGCTGATCAAGAGTTTATCAATACCATGACGCATCCTCAAAAAAAGGGTGGATTGCACTTAAAGAGATTGTAGAGAAATTTTTAGGCAATAACAAAGACCCTGACTACAAACAAATCGTCGGACGAATGCTGAAAGCATTTCAAGCTTTAGGTTGCCTGATGAGTTTGAAAGTGCATTTCCTCCATTCCTACCTTGAAACCTTTCCTGAAAATTTGGGAGCTGTGAGTGAAGAGCAAGGTGAACGATTCCACCAGGACATTAAAGAGATGGAAAGAAGATACCAGGGAAGATGGAGCATTACAATGATGGCAGGCTACTGCTGGAGACATTACAGATGCTACTCACAAGCGTAAATGTACCAAGAGAAGCCTCACAGGGAAGAAGAATCGATTTTAGTGTGTGTTAGTGAGCTCATTGCAGTTAAAAAATGATTTTCATGAAACATTTGTAATAAAAAAAATAATTTTATGAGTCTATTTTCATTTATTTTGATGTATTGTCTTATTTAACATAGTTACTTAAATTGTCAGAAAACGTGATGTCCTATGACAAAACGGAGGTCATTTTCGGATTCAGCACACTCAAAAACATAAAGATTACGTGGAATAACCAAAACAGCTCTCGAAAAAATTTTTTTGCAGACCTGTGTAATTAGTTATTGTTGAAGTGGTATCTGTAGTTCTATCCTGATATACAGTTATTTAGAGTGGCACCCTGACCAGTGCACTCTTCTTCTCAGGATGGTAGGTCATGTGTAGCCTCTCAGTGCACACACAAACAGCAAACTGGGCTGGAATTAGGGGGATTTTGCAGATCTCTTTGTAACGGATTGTACGTTTTACACACTAGCGCCTAGGCACTCATACATATTAACCACATATTACCATTTTAGGTTCTGCAAATATCAGACACATTACCTTATCGTATCATACCCAAGTAATAGTAAATTTCGATCTTTCTTTCCCTCTTCCTGCCCTAACGACTTTCATCTCAATAAATCTCTTATGATCATAATGATCATCAGTCCCATCTGATTTGATCCTCTGGAAAGCTCATCATGGAGACCTTGACTCAACACATTACTGGGTGACTCTTTTAAGAAGTCAAAAAGCTTAAATCCCAAATACCAACCCTTTCTTTAACTTAAGCACAAACACTGAACTCCCACCATAGACACTATATATATATATATATACTACGTACGGTAGTAAGGGTTATAAACTGTTAGCTAAACTATTAAAAGAGAACATGATTTAGATTTAACCCCATACACGAAGACCTAATGATCACCAAAATCTGCCAACTTCCATGAGACCAGACAACCATTTCTTGTAAATGGAAAAGTCCATAAGTCTGAAATAAATGTAAACATAAAACTGTAGCAAAATAGGCTTGACAACATGCCACATACTTATTTTCCTTGACATCATATTTTTAGGAAAATTTTAAGATAGAATTACAATTGGTTGGGCAACATTTCTGTTAGACACAGTACATGCCACATATATTTACATACTATATATCTATCTGGATTTTACAACTGTTTAATTACAGGATAAATCATAAAAATGAAATAAATATATGGAAACTCTGCAGATCCAGCTTAACTCTTAAGGTATAGGACAGGAGCTTAACTGCATATGCGAGAATGAACACTATTGAAGCAGGGCAAACTAAACAATTTAGTTAAGATCAGATGACCATCCAGACCCCCATTCATAGATGATATTGGGAAGATAAACACTAGACAGTTCAAATGCTTAATCCTTCTCCACACATTAGAAAAGCTACTTCTAGAGGACTCTGGAAGTGGCTTATTGATCAATTCCCATAAAAAACAGAGAGCTGAGAGAGAACTTTTAAGTCCAATGAGGTCACCTTGACCCATTAACGACTGAGGATGTACCGGTACATCCTAAATCATCAAGGGATAACCCCCTCCGGCTGTTGCAGTGAGCCAACGGTGATTCCAGCACATGTCAGCTGATTTGAACACAATACATGTGTGCCTCGCAGGCACTGTTGGATCCTCGATCCACCCATGTCTGTTAACCACTTAAATTGAGCTCTTAAAATGTGACAGCGCAATTTAAATGCCCACAGTGGGTAACACGCACTTATCTGCTGCCATCAGAAGCCCCGTCACGTGATGACTCCTAGGCTATTATGACTCACTTCCTGAAACAGCCAGCAGAGTTACAAGAGATAAGCATTTCTGCTGATCTGAGCTGTGTAGCTGTGATCAACAGAAATGAAAGAGTGATCAGACTGCTGATCCTTATAGTCCCCTAGGAGGACTAGTAAAATAAAAAAAAGTAAAATGAAAAGTTTTAAAAAATTAAAAAAAATAAAACCTAAAAGTTCAAATCATCCCCCATTAAAAATTAAAGGGTTAAAAAAGAAAATATACCCACATTTAATATCGCTGCATTCAGAA
This sequence comes from Anomaloglossus baeobatrachus, assembly GCF_048569485.1. Taxonomy (NCBI): domain Eukaryota; kingdom Metazoa; phylum Chordata; class Amphibia; order Anura; family Aromobatidae; genus Anomaloglossus; species Anomaloglossus baeobatrachus. Next base: position 190,130,903 of record NC_134360.1, on the reverse strand, counting down.
ATACCCAATCTATCAAAATATAAAATCAATTAATCTGATTGGTAAACAGTGTAGTGGCAAAAATATTCCAAACACCAAAATTACGTTTTATGGTCGCTGCAAATTTTGTGCAACATACAATAACAGGCGATTATAATGTAACATCTCTGCAAAAATGGTACCGTGATAAATCAGCTCCAGATGCAAAGAATAAGTCATGACTGAGCCATAGATCCAGAAAAATGAGAATGTTACGTGTTGCGGAAAACGGTGCAAAATGTGCGCCAAGTTTTTGGACACATTTTTTTTTTTTTTAAACCCTTAGATAAAAATAAACCTAAACATGTTTGGTTTCTAGGAACTCGCACTGACCTGAGGCCTCAGACCGACACATCAGTTTTACCATATAGTGAACACTGTGAATAAAATATCCCAAAATCAATCATGCAATCGCACTTATTTTGCAATTTGTTTGCCGTTTTCAAGTACCCTATATGGTAAAACTTATGGTTTAATTTAAAATGAAAACTTGTCCTGCATAAAACAAGCCCTCATATGGCAAGATTGAGGGAAAATAAAAAAGTTACGGCTCTCGGAAGAAGGAGAGCAAAAAAAACACAAAAAAAACCCAGCGAAAAATGGAAACTCACCAGGGGTAAAGGGGTGAAGGGGTTAAAAGTGAGTGTCAACATTTTTATCTGTGATTCTACATGTACATTTTTATTAAGGTATTAGGATGTAATAGAACTGGCGCCAGAAAAATTCAATATTAGATGATGTAGGGATAAGTGCATTGCTTTTTGTAACCCCCGATTCACGATCCAAGTCAGTGCTTTATGGCAAATTTCCTCACCCTCCAGGATCCGAGGCTTGGCTTATGTTGCATGCCGCACAGATAACGTCACACTGGACCAATGAGTCAAACAGTGAAACACTGAAGCTCCGGAAATTTGCACATCTCTTCTCCATGGCCAGAAAGCCCTGACCTGCACCATGGACGGGGATTGCGTGAAGACGTCTGCTCATTTCCTCATGATGGTTAATTGGAAGGGTAAAATTGACCATGATAGAGTTGTTCTTTGTTCATGGCTTTTTGTTTAGTATAACAGAGAGGGGTCTCAGATGAAAAACTCATATTCTTGGCTCCTGTATGTTTTTCTAGCACAGATGAACTATTGATGAAGTTGTGAAGAAGGCCAGAACCAAGTGGGAAAGCTCACTTTCTCCTATAAAATGCTGTAATTAGGGATGTGCACCAAGCAGCAACAAGGATCTTTTTTCTTAATTTTCAGTCACCGATTAATACTAGTGTAAATGAACCTTAATGGATTTGTTCCTCATACAAATTGTAATACCTGAAAACGTGATATGTCTTATCACAACACGCATGGTCTTGTGATTGGTGAGCAATGGGACTCCTGACAATCAGACTTATCATCTATCCTGTGAAAAGCAGATTAGTTAAGGTCAATAGAACATATCTGTCTTTTAGAAATCCCCTCTCATCCCTATGTAGGTAAAAAAACCCCCGAGAGATAAGTATCAGACATGATTCCTAGAAGGATATGAGGAAGGAGGCCATACCATCTTCTCAAATTTTTGGCAACTGGCTTTTAGCTTACAACGATTTTTTATTGTACATGGAGCATAAACTATTACAAACTTAACTTGTTCTGTAAACAAACTCTTAAGCAAAAGATATAAAATACAATTTAAAAGACAGATGGTAATGTAAAATTTAAAAAGCAATCTTCTTTACCACTCATTTAAACCCATGCTGCTCCAGCAAACTGAGGTACTACTCATCTGGTTCTATCAACTTTACTGCAGCCAAATTAAAGGAAGCTGAGGAACAATTGCAGGTTGGAAGAATCTGTCACTCCAGCTCTATTTCGTAAGTCCTCCTGCGTAACTTACAACTTCTATGCTGTGTGACTTCAAGCAAAGGAGCCATCAGTAAAGCAGTTGTAGCCGGCGCTAATTTGGGAATAGAGCTGGAGTGACAGAGGCTTCAGAGCTACAATAGCTCATCAACATAATTTCCATATCATTCAAATGCTGATTTCTCAATAACAGAGAAACCAACTGACCATGCATGGCTTTGAAACAGCTATATGTGTAGATAAATCATTTAGTGTTGACATCCTGGTGACAGATTACCTTTTAGTGTCTATCCTATGTCACTCATGTAGCCAATCATTGACCTCAGTGGTGATGCTTTTATGTATGACAAAAGATGGCTCAGAACATTACCTAGTTTTTTCTTTAGTTATTTTTTTTAATTACTGTCTATACTCAAGTATAAACCGATCTGAATATAAGTAGAGGCACCTAAGTTTACAACAAAATACTCAGAAAATGTATTATCTTGAGTATAAGCCTAGGATTATAAGACACATCCCAAATTTAGAGAAGGAAAATTGGAAAAAATAATTTTTAATGTTAAAATGGGGGTCTGTCTTATAATCCTAGTGCCTTATATTAATTAGCTCACCAGGGCGGCTAAGAAGGCTGGGTCGGTGATGCTGCGGGCTTAGAGGACGAGGGTGTCTGCGGCTCAGGAGGGTCACAGGATGGAAGGTCAGCAATACTTATGGCTTGGGGGTGTCACGGCGATACTAGAGGATCAGGGGTGTTGCGACAGGCACCATTGAGCCTGCTGGCGCGTGCGCATATTGAGCTCTCGTCTGTCTGAGACTTCAATATGCGCATACGCCACTTCCGCTGCCATTTTCTTGAAGCCTATAGCGTCAACCACCGGCTGGCTCAATAGTGCCTGACATGACACCCCTCAGCCCCAAGTATCGCCGACCCACCGGAACCGCGACACCGTCGCAAAAGCCCCTAGCCACAGTATCACCAACTCTCAGTCTTGTGACGCTGCTGTCCCGATCCGGTAAGCTTTATACATTTTGAGAGGAACAACGTGTTTTATAATCCATAAGTGGGACCCTCACTCGAGTATATTCCGAGGGGGACTTTTTCAGCATAAAAAATGTGTTGAAAAACTCAGCTTATACCAGACTATATAAGGTAATTTTTATTTTAAAAAATTCCCTGCCAACAAGTAATATCAAATGTATTCTTAAAACTTAATTATACAATAAAAATCCAATGCAAATCAGCAAATACAATTAGTCATAAAGAGGAGCTCTGTCTGAAGTTACGATATGCTACATATTTACAAGATTATTTACAAATTCACTGCTCATTTTGCATCCTGTTCATTGAATTTTTCCTTTTCTTATTTTTCCTTTTAAGTGCTGCTCTTTAAATTGAGAATGATATTCCTGTGGTTATTCCATCATTACAGGGCAGTCATTATCCTTTTCTTTTTTTCCGGTCTCTCATATGTCTTAAAAACCCCTACTGCTTTTTATTGAGATAAAAAAAAGCTCATTCAGTGACACTCTTTTTTTATTTTAAAGCTGCATTAACCTTTTTGAATAAGAGGGCAATTTTACTTCCAATCTGTAGAAATTCAAGTCAATCTGATCCAAATGAACATAAATCCACTTACTTTGATCTCGTTGTAGATAGTGAATAGACTATTTAAAAAAGCCCTGATGTAATGGGATGCATATTACATAGCATAGTGCTATGGGAATTTAGACAAAATATACAACAGAGTTAAAGAAAGTTTATTTCTACGAGTTTGAATTTTCAATTAGATTAATTTTCTGTGTTTTGGTTTGAGTCCTTTTTTTAAGAAAACATCCTTTAACGAGCCCTAACCATTATTTTTGATTGATATTTCTTGAGTTTGGGATAAGGAGCCATAAAATCCCACGTGAACCAAGGCTTGAACGACCCTGCAGACTCTGAACATCCAATAGTTACAATCCTGTTTGTCTTCTGTCAATAGTTGCCTATTGTACAAACATATAAGGATTTGGATTTAAATGACAACTGTAATGCCAGCGTCCCTTTACTGCTCTGCTACCTTCTCTTGACAGGGATGGTAACGTACTCAGTGCTGTGGCCGTCCACTTGTTATTACAGCCCCTGATTCCATAGCCACCAAAGTTCCCAGCTGCCAGGGCCTGTGCATGTTGTGCAGGTCTCTTGGTCCCTGCTTTTTAAAGGGGTAGCACACATACTCCAGACGTTTCCTCAGCCTATAGCTGAGAGACACTAGGTATTTCTAGGTATTTAAGGCACCCTCCACTGTAGTCTGAGTTAAGTGTCTGATCCTCATCAGTATCTAGTTTGTCTTGTATAGGCCAGTGTGTTGTCAGATCCTTGTGTTCCTGTATTCACCTGAACCCGTACCTGACCTGTCTGTACTCAAGTCCATCTGGTCTGCACCAAAACTCAAACCAAAATCTGTTTCATCTGTACCTGCCTTCCTGCCTGCACCTGACCCAGAACTTGTTCTGATTGTACCTGCTGTCCAGTCTCCACTAGAACCCAAACCAGAATCTCTTCCATCTGTACCTGCCATCCTGGCAGCATCTGAACGAGAACCTATTCCATCTGTAGATTAAATCTGGTGATTGACTCAGCCATAGCTGAATTTTCCACTGCTTTGTCTTAAAAATCTCATGGGTTACTTTTGCTGTAAGTTTTGGGTTAATGTCCATCTGTACTGTGAAGCACAATACAATCAACCTTGCTGCATTTGGCTGAATCTGAGCAGAATTTCTCGCTCTGTCCACTCCAGTCACATAAATAATAAACATTTAGGACCCAGGACTATTGGAAGACATCCATGACCTGTCATCACACTCCTTCCATCATGTTTTACAAAAAGTTTGTACTATGCTTTGGATCATGAGCCATTCAAACATTCTCCATACTTGCTTTTTCCCATTGTTCTGGAACAGGCTGATCTAAAGGCCCCGTTACACACAACGACATCATTAACGAGATGTCGTTGGGGTCACGGAATTCGTGACGCACATCCGGCCACGTTAGCGACGTCGTTGCGTGTGACACGTACGAGCGACTGCTAACGATACTAAATACTTACCAAATTGTTGATTGTTGACACGTCGTCCATTTCCAAAATATCCTTGCTGCTTTTGGACGCAGGTTGTTCGGTGTTCCTGAGGCAGCACACATCGCTACGTGTGACACCCCAGGAATGACAAACAACAACGTACCTGCATCCTCCGGCAACGAGGTAGGCGTGACTTTTATGCGGCTGCCTTCTGCCCCTCTGCTTCTATTGGATGCCTGCCGTGTGACATCGCTGTGACGCCTCACGAACCGCCCCCATAGAAAAGAGGCTGTTCGCCAGCCACAGCGACGTCGCTAGAAAGGTAAGTATGTGTGACCGGTACTAGCGATATTTTGGGCCACGGGCAACGATTTGCCCTTGACGCACAAACGACAGGGGTGGGTGCTTTCACGAGCGACATCGCTAGCGATGTCGCTGTGTGTAAATTGCCCTTTAGTTTCATTTGTCCAAAGAATTTTTTTCCATAGCTGGGGGCTTCTTTAGATTTTTGTTGACAAACCTTTAATCAGCCTTAAAAATAAATTCTGACGTTTTTATTTTTAAGGCTGAATAAAGGTTTGCTTCTTGTGGTGGAACCTCTGAATTTGCTCTCATGAAGTCTACTCTTTCTGGTAGACTTAAGGCTGCTGTACACGCGTCAATTTCTCGTGCAATCGCACCCACCCCCATCGTTTGTGCGGCACGGGCAATTTCTTGCCCATGTCGCACAAAGTCATAAACTCCCGTCACACGTGTGATGCCCTGGCCGGGCCAGGTAGTCACAGATAGGGCCCCGCACTACACCAGTCCCCTAACAAGGTGACAGCAGCCAAACATTTAAAACCCTAGTCACCCCCCTCAGAGCTTGATGGACACACCAGGGGGCGGAACCAGGCGGTTGGAAGACGCTCATCGAGGAGTCTCAGACAGCCTGGGGTGGGAAAGTACAGAGTCTGTTAGTGGAGGTGAAGTGAAGTGGAAGCAGGCCTGTGTGTCAGGCCTGAAGCTAACTGACAGGTGCCAGGGTAGGAGCCCTGGTACCTTTGGCTAGGAGGCAGATGGAGGCCTCTGCAGGAGCCGGGAAGACGGCTCGGTGGAACCGAGGTGGACCAGGACAGGGTAGTGGCCCGCCGGTACCGACCCGGGGAACAGACTCGGAAACCGGAATACAAAGGGGGGGTACTCAGACCCTGAAGCTAGGTCCAGAAGCTATTGGGGGCTAGCTAATTAATTGATTGCGGCCAGGACTATAGGTCCTGTTCCACCCAAAGTCCCGACTGAAGGCAACAGCCCAATGAGGGTGATAGAAAGCCACCGCCACGGCAGAGAGATCCACGAGCCAGCGTCTGCGGGCAAAGGGCTCCTCAGGCAACCACAAGCCGGGAAGCGGACTCCTGAAGTTGCAAGCGCAGGTAGTCCACCATCACAAACAGGAGCAGGAGAAAGGTAGAGACCACCAACCGGGTGGGGGACCAGACTGCAGCCAGCTGCGAGCACCGACCACCATCACGTTTGTTTACCAGAGACTCATGTGTTTACTAATCGTGAGTACATCAGTGCACTCCGGCCGCCCATCTCCCTGCACCGCCGAACACCCCCAAGAGTACCGAGGCCACCATCCCTGCCCACAGAGGGGTTAACAACTTGCTGCATAACATCTCCCCGGATGCCCCGTAACTGCAGCGGTAGTGTCCACCTTCACCACATCCCGTGGGTGGCGTCACGAACTCAAACACGACTCCGGCCGTACACCTATGTCCCCAAACCGCCAAACCCCTTTTGATTGACATGACCGCAGGACCCCCGAATCCGGAGACCCTCAAGCCACCCACTGAAGGTCCGGATCCGAGTGGCTCGGTTTCTGCCGAGCACGGGGCGGCACACACGTACTTACCTTCCAAACGACCTCACTGTGGGCGGCGAACATCCACCTCCTGAAGGGGGAGGGACGTTCGGCGTCACAGCGACATCACACACTGGCCGGCCAATAGAAGCGGAGGGGCGGAAATGAGCGGGACATAACATCCCGCCCACCTCCTTTCTTCCGCATTGCCGGTGGGACGCAGGTAAGCTGCAGTTCATCGTTCCCGGACTGTCACACGGAGCGATGGGTGCTGCCTCAGGAACAATGAACAACTGGCAAGCAGAAGGACGTTCACACGCTATGATATGTCAAACGATGCCGGATGTACGTCACTATCGACGTGACCCCGACGACATATCATTAGATGTATCGTAGCATGTAACGTGCCCTTTAGACTCTGAAACACATACTTCCTGGAGAATGTTCTTCACTTGGGAGGATGTTGTGAAGGGATTTTCTTCACCATGGAAAGTATTCTGCAATCATCCACCACTGTTGTGTATGTGCAGACCTTTTTGAGTTCCCAAGCACAACAGTGTGCTTTTTTTTTTTTTTACAGAATGTACCAAACTGTTCATTTGGCAACTCGTAACATTTCTTATCTGTCTTTAATGGATTTCTTCTTTTTTTCAGCCTAAGGGGCACTTTGCACACTGCGACATCGCAGGTGCGATGTCGGTGGGGTCAAATTGAAAATGACGCACTTCCGGCATCGCATGCGACATCGCAGTGTGTAAAGGCTGGATGATACGATTAACGAGCGCAAAAGCGTCGTAATCGTATCATCGGTGCAGCGTCGGCGTAATCCATGATTACGCTGACGCGACGGTCCGATGTTGTTCCTCGCTCCTGCGGCAGCACACATCGCTGTGTGTGAAGTCGCAGGAGCGAGGAACGTCTCCTACCGGCCTCACTGCGGCTTCCGTAGGATATGCGGAAGGAAGGAGGTGGGCAGGATGTTTACATCCTGCTCATCTCCGCCCCTCCACTCTGATTGGCCGCCTGCCGTGTGACGTCGCAGTGACGCCGCACGACCCGCCCCCTTAACAAGGAGGCGGGTCACCGGCCACAGGGACGTCGCACGGCAGGTGAGTGTGTGTGTGAAGCTGGCGTAGCGATAACTTTCGCTACGCCAGCTATCACCACATATCGCTGCTGCAACGGGGGCGGGCACTATCACACTCGGCATCGCAGCATCGGCCTGCGATGTCGTAGTGTGCAAAGCCCGCCTAAGGCTATGTGCACACAGTGCGTTTTTCGCGACATTTTTGCGCGTTTTTCGGGTGCGTTTTTGACCTAAAAACTGCATGACTTTGCTTCCCCAGCAAAGTCTATGAGTTTTCATTTTTGCTGTTCGCACACAACTTTTTTTTTAAGGTGCGTTTTTTAGCTTAAAAAAAAAATGGACATGTCAATTCTTTCCTGTGTTTTTCTGCGTTTTCCCCTCATGCAATGCATTGGAAAAACGCAGAAAAACGCAGAGATCAAAAATGCAGCAAAACGCAGCCAAAAATGGACCAAATCGCAGTAAAAACGCATGCATTTTTTGCTGCGTTTTTTGTTGCGGGTGCGTTTTTGTGGGTCACAACAACAGCTTCCAAATACAAATGCCACACTTAGAATCAGCTCCAGACCTTTTACCTTAATTGATGATGAGTTAACAAAAGAATAAACCACACAGCCCATTAAAGAGCTTTTGGGGTAATTGTCCAATTACTTTTGAAGTTTTGAAAAAGAGGCAGCTACATATTAAAGAACTGTAGTTCCTAAACTCTTATTCCAATTAGGATGTGAATACCCTTAAATTAAAACTAGGAGTCTGCAATTTAAGCCCATATTGGTTATATAACTGTATCTTGAAAATGTTTTGGTAAACAGCTAAAATGCAAAAACTTTGTGTCACTGAAAAATTTCTGGATTTAAATATACTGTATGTATGTAGATATAGAGTACTTAATAATAAAGTTCTACTATTTGCTTGTGTGAGTTCTAGATGCTTTACATTTATGCCTTTTTTAGATTTATATTTTGACGACCTCTTCAGGCACTTGAGCTGTCACTGAAAGTTGCTGAATGTTCATTCAATAAAAATGTAACAGGGCTTTGCTTTAAGCGCATCTATTAATAATCATATTAGCAATTTCCAAACTTAATTACGATACAAAGAGAACATAACTAGTTATTATTTGCTAGGTAAAAGCAAGAAATGTTTGTTAATGCTTACATGTTGTTAGAGAAATTGTCTAGTAAAAAGACAGACTGTCAGAAAAGTCATATAAACTATATAATTATGACATTCAACAGCAAATTTCGTATATGGTGCCTTTGTAGCCTCTTACATCTAGCTAAATAATTAGTATATTCTTTTTTAGCTCTAGTGTAGCACAGCAAACTTGAAGATATATTCATTATTTGGCACTGTATTGTGTTAAGTAAAATACAAAATAAAGGCAACCCACTCAGCTATAGAAGGAACCCTGATGATTATTTGAGTGGAACCCAAAATCCTCTTTAGGCAGTGTATTCAATTTACATACTGCAGAAAGGGAGGCCAGACAGGACCCCTTATTGTGTCCTATATGGACTTATGGAATTGAGGTTCCAAGCACGTAAAATTCTCTTGGTATGGCAACAATATAACCAAGTGGCCAGTTGCTAGAAGTACTTTTCTCATCTCTTGAAGTCCCTTCACCCCTGATGAACCCCAAAGAAGGTGGAAAATGCATTTGGACTTTTTGACCACCTTTAGGGGATTTTTTTCTGGCAGGGTACAACTCCTTTTGGACCTCTGAGGAGATACCAACACCATATGCGAAGGACTAGGGTACCGACTCTGGGGCAAGGTAGTGGTAAGAGTAGGGCCTACTAGGGTCAAAGGAGGAATTTCTCCGCTCACCTGCTGTTCTGACTGCTGCTCCTAACGGGTGCTTGGGATCCACCGGTAAGTCCTGACCGGTAAGGTACGCCAAGGGAAAAGAAAATTGAGGATCCAGCACAATTTTTCTTATTTAGGTAAAAAACATCAAGGCTTTATTTGAAAAGGTTAAAAATAGTAACAATGTGAAGACCTAGATAATGATAACAAAAAAGGGGGGGCTTAACGCATTTCGGACTTCATTTTTAAAAACATGCGGAGTCCTTAATCATAAGTGACATTATGATTAAGGACTCCGCATGTTTTTAAAAATGAAGTCCGAAACGCGTTAAGACCCCCCTTTTTTGTTATCATTATCTAGGTCTTCACATTGTTACTATTTTTAACCTTTTCAAATAAAGCCTTGATGTTTTTTACCTAAATAAGAAAAATTGTGCTGGATCCTCAATTTTCTTTTCCCTTGGCCTACTAGGGTCAACTTTCCTTGCCCTTATCTGTCTATTACCATATATTGTAGTTTCTTGTGATTGTTGTTTGTTATGAGAATATTTGTCATTTTAGGATACATCTAAATACAATTCTAAATTTTAGGAGTTGATTATTTTCCCTTAAGTCTTTCCTGTACTTCTAAATTCATTTTTGAGTTTGTTACAGTTATTGTCTACTGAAGTAGTTGAGTATTTAATTATGAGATTTGTGTATTCTCTGATCAATTCAACTGGTCAAATTGTGTCATTTTAGCGAATAGAATAATGGACCTACTGCATATCCCTATTATACTGCTCTTACATAAGTTAATGACAGATATTTAAAATTAACCCCAAGTTTACAAGCATTTTTGAGAGTGAGATACATCTATTTCAGGATTACTAAAGTGAATTTACTTAGAAATCTCTTAATTGCTTTAAAATAAAGGTTTCAACTTATAAAAGTGTGTTCATGTGTTCCGGTTATTATACTCTTGGCATGGTTTTTACACAACCTCAGCATTTTGTAGAGATTTTGTAAAAAAAAGTTGTCAAAACTGCAAATAAACATTGCCTAAATCTCTCATACTTATAGACTGAAGACTTAAAGGGAACCAATCACCAGGATTTTTGTACAGTATATAAGCTAAAGCCAGTGCTATACTGGCATTATCAGGCTGAATCTCTACACACCTGTAGTGGTCAGCTCAGATGTTTAGGTTTTGAAACCCAAGAAAGTAAATTTTATAAAATCAGCAGCTTCTGAGGATCAGATAATAACCTAATGGGATATTCAGAGGTATCCCCTCCCTCTGTTAGAATTAGCATAAGTATTATACAAATGATTCCCTTTTTCACTTGCAGGACTTGTGTGAGGTCATACCCATGTGACCAGAAGGGGCGGGGCCTCAGCCAACAAAGCGGGATACCAGGAAGCAACATTTTTCTGTTGGCTGAGGTCCCGCCCCTTCTGGTCACATGGGTATGACCTCACACTGGTCCTGCAAGTGAAAAAGTGAATTGTTTGTATAATACTTATACTAATTCTAACAGGAGGAGGGGACAATTATGAATACTCCCCACATATTATCTGATCCTCAGCTGCTGTCATTCAAAAAGCTGACGATTTTATAAACTTTTCTTTCTTGGGTTTCAAAACCTAAACATCCGAGCTGACCACTACAGGTATGTAGAGAATCAGCCTGATAGTGCCAGCACGGTGGCTCAGTTGGGCAGCACGGTGGTTCAGTGGTTAGCACTAGAGATGAGTGAGCCTCTGAAGGCTTGAGTTCGGTTCGGTTCGTCGAACAAAGGGTCCGTTCGATGAACCGTTCGACGAACCTCTCAAACCCCATTGAAACCAATGGCAGGCAAACACAAACACATAAAAACACATTATAAATGTACACATAAAGTTAATAAACATTACCATTACACTTACAGGTCCCCGCGACGCATCCTGCACTGCAAAAAAGAAAGAGAAAGAGAGAGAAGAGAGCAATGCAGCCTCATTCTGTGAACTGCTCCGATTTTAGAGGTGTCTCACAGCTGATGTCCGGCTACTCCCCTCAGTGCATAATTAAATTATAAATAAATAATAATTATAATTGAAAATAAATTTCATTTTTTACCGGGACACGAACTCATGAAGTACTGCTTCTTAGACGGGAGCTCTATGAATTGAGCCACTGGCTCTATTGAGAAACATAGGCAGATTTGGTAATATTGACGTCTACATTGCAGAGTGAAGTCTGGTGACAGCGCGGCTCACTTCAGCTGCTACGTGGAGAGGACAAAGATCACTCCCTGTCATCTTCATGTAGCAGAGCTATTCCAAATAAAGGATTTTCGCTGTGTGTGTTTCTTTACTTTCACTTTCAGGTTGATCATGGAAGGTATCTCAGGGAGACGCCTGGCATGATTAACCTTATATTACCCAGATTACCACCGCACCAGGGCAATTCGGGATGAGCTTGGTGGAGTCCTGGGACTGTCCGCATCTTATGGATGCGGCAATTCCGGGCGGCTGCTGGGTGATATTGTTAGGGTGGTGGGCTCCCCATAATGTGGCGCTCCCCATCCTGACAATACCAGCCTCCAGCCGTGTGACTTTATCCTGGCTGGTATCAAATATGGGGGGAACCGCATTTTTTTTTTATTTTTTTTTTTTACTGCATGATATAGACCCGCCCACCAGCGGCTGTGATTGGTTGCAGTGAGACAGCTGTCACTCATCGTGGCGGCATGTCTGACTGCAACCAATCATGGGCACTGGTGGGCGGGGAAAGCACAGAATAATTAATTAAATAATGAAGTGGCAGCCATGTTCAAAAGAGGAAAAGCCTCCAGAGATTTGTGACAGCCGTGCAGCGAGACGCCCGTGATCGGTGAGTAGGAAAGAGAGAGGGATTGTGCTGGGGATGCAGGACGCATTCAGATACGAAAGGTGCGCACATACTTACTGTGAAAAGCCACGCTTTTGGTGCTCGAACTGTTCTCGAACGTAACTCGAACTGTCGAGCTTTTAGCAAAAGGCTCGAGTTTGTCGAACGTCTCGAACACCCCCCAAAATCACTCGAACATGAAATTGGCGAACCTTGAACATTGCTCATCTCTAGTTAGGACTGCAGCCTTGCAGTTCTGGGGTCCTGGGTTTAATTCCCACCAAGGACAACATCTGCAAGGAGTTTGTATGTTCTCCCCGTGTTTGCGTGGGTTTCTTCTGGATACTTCGGTTTTCCCCCACACTCCAAAAGACATACCGATAGGGAATTTAAATTGTGAGCCCCAATGGGACAATGTTGCTGAATATATGTGAGCCGCTCTGAGTCTCAGGAGAAGGGCGGCATACAAATCTGGCAAATAAATAAATAGCACTGGCTTTACGTTATATATAAAAATCCTGGTGATTGGTTCTCTTTAAACACCTACATAAGATAATAAGCACCTAAACTACAAATATCATCATACTTTAAACTTTTATTTCAGTTAAATGTTTAAAATTCTTTATTAAATTTCAATAAAAAAATGCACCGAGAAAAGCTTGTAGAAATATGTTTCTTCCAGTGGTCATTCCTTTCAACTTCCGACTGCTAAGGCTCCATTTTCATCCTTTCATCCTTTGATAAATTGTTAAAATGTAGAAAAAAATGTCTAAACGGACAAAAGATTCACCAAGTCATTTCCGAATGTGACATTTCTCTACAAAGTTATTAGCGGGTGAAAAACAGTATTTAGCATTAAATGCATCTCAGACCCACAACTTTGTCTGCGCGACCTTGCAGGCTTAATAACAGAAAAAATACTTGCATCAAGGAGAAAATTGAGTTTCATGACCTTACATGTAACATTGTGATTTTATACATCATTTAAATCGACTTTCAGTGAACAAAGGGACAGCGTAGCTTTGTCTAGGATGCAAAATACCGCATATAATATGTGAAAAATATGTAAATATTTAAAACATTTAATTTATAAAGTCAAGTCACTGTGAATATTATTTCTTTATTGTTAAAATCTTAAAGAATTGAAAATACTGTTTTAAGTGGAATCCTTGGAAAACATATTATCATTTGTATTTTTATGTAATATTTTTCAGTTTAGTGATATGAAAAAAAATGATCAAACATTTTAAAAATAAAATACATAGATTTTAAAACATGTCTTAAATTCTATATAATTTTTTTTATGACAAATTACCTTTAATTATATTAAATAATAAAGAACACTCCAAAACTTAATTTTTTTGCATTTTTGATGTTTTAGATATAGAAAAATGGTTCAGGTTTTTTGGTGTTTTTAAAGAGAACCAATCACCAGGATTTTCGTATATAACCTAATGCCAGTGCTATACTGGCACTATCAGCCTGATTCTCTACATCAGAAGGGGAAAAATGGACCCAGCACCAGTATTCAATTAGTAAAATAAAAAAATCTTTAATTAAACATGTTTAAAAAAATAGTAGGGATAAGAATCCATGAAATACAGAAAATGGGTATGAAACTTGACGCGTTTTGGACTTTTTACATATTAAAAACAAGAGTACTTAATCATAAGTCAGGCTGATTCTATACACACCTGTAGTGGTCAGCTCGGATGTTTAGGTTTTGAAATCCAAGAAAGTAAAGTTTATAAAATCGACAACTACTTGAGTGACAGCAGCTCAGGAGCAGATAATATCTGGTGGGTATTCAAAGTTATCCCCTCACCCTTTTAGAATTAGCATAAGTATTATACAATCGAGGTACCTTTTCACTTCCAGGACCTGTGTGAGGTCAAACCATATGACCAGAAGGGAGGGGCCTCAGCCAACAAAGCTGGATGCCAGGTCACATGGGTATGACCTCACAAAGGTCCTGGTAGTGAAAATTTAAATCAATTGTATAATACTTATGCTAATTCTAACACCGTGAGGGGATAATTATGAAACCCCCTCCCCCCGCTATTATCTTATCCTCAGCTGCTGTTACTCAAGCAGCTGCAGATTTTACAAACTTCACTTTCTTGGATTTCAAAACCTAAACCTCTGAGCTGACCACTACAGGTATGAATAGAATCAGCCTGATAGTGGCCGTATAGCACTGGCTTTAAGTTATATAGGAAAATCCTGGTGATTGGTTCCTTTTAAGCACAAAATACATTTTCCCATAACAAGATCTGAAAATACTGTATATTTAAATGGTCAATGTCAATTCAATTATGTTTGCATATATATAAGTGAGGGCAGCCAGAGAGTGGAACAGGCTACCACGCGAGGTGGTGAGCTTTCCATCAATGGAAATCTGTAAGTGAAAGCTTGATAAACATATAGCTGGGATGATTTAGAATAACCTGCACTCGCGGGGGGTTGGACCCGATGGCCCTTGAGGTCCCTTCCAACTCTACCATTCTATGATTCTATAAGAAACTTTGTAATATATCCAATTAGATAAATATGCTTTTTTTTCCATATTTAATGTCTTGCCCCTTCCTCTGCCTCCTGAAGTGATCATTTATTGATAGCTAAACAATATGAAACTAAGTGAGGTAGCAGATTACAACTGACTATTGACATCAATGGAAAGTGTAAAGGAAGTGAAAGAGGAGCAGGGAGGTGGCACAGACACACAGATATTGCTACATCCTTCTTGGAAAGCCACATTTCTTTGAAAATTTACAATTTTCTTTTCCTCCACTCAAGTAAAAAAAACTATACATATTTGACGTAACCGTAACATAACTGGATTTTGTACAGTACAAGAACACTATTAAAAGAAAACACTTAAAAAATGATGAAATAAAAAAAAAATCACAAGTTAACCACAATTAGAATTTGTTCTCTATTTTCCTGCACCTTGAATGTAAAAATAATCATTCAAAACTACAACTTTTCTTGCAAAAAAAAAGCCCTCATACAACTATGTTGGCATAAAAATTAAAAGGGTATGGATCTTGGAAAGAGGGAATTAAAAAAGTCATTTGGTTAGTTTAGCACGATACTTTAAGAAAAACTTATTGCTTACTAGAGTTGAGCGCGGTTCGCGGTTCGTGGTTCTCCAGTTTGCGGTTCGAGTGATTTTGGGGGCTGTTCTAGATCGAACTAGAACTCGAGCTTTTTGCTAAAGCTTGATAGTTCTAGTTACGTTCGAGAACGGTTCTAGCAGAAAAAAGCCAAGCTAATTACTAGCTGGCTTTCTGCTGTAATAGTGTGAGTCACTCTGTGACTCACACTATTATGAAATTTCAGCGTATAGTGTGCGGGAACAGCGCATTCAGATCACTGCTGCTGGGATAATGGCGATCGCCATTTTTTTTTTCCTTGTCTTCCTTCCCTAAGCGCGCGCGTATAGTGGGGCGGGCCAGCATGTCAGCCAATCCCAGACACACACACAGCTAAGTGGACTTTTAGCCAGAGAAGCAATGGCATGTGTAATAGGATGTCCATGTCACATGTCCCTGCATTATAAAAACGGACATTTTCCTCCAGCACGCCATTATCTGCCTTCTGCGTCTGGGTGTCAGTCACCGCTGGCGTAGCTCCTCTCTCCGATATTGCTGTGTACGCGCTACACACAGAGCTATACAGAATAGGGATAGAAGTTTCTATTAGCCCTTGTAAGGGCTAATAATAACAGCAGGCTCAGAGCCATAGGTGACAGTCAGGTCCGTGGAAACAGATTTTAACAGCTACAGAAGATAACTGTGTAGCTAACGTCAGGGACTTCCTCGCTGCATTTCCCAATTATGAGGGATAGAAAATGAGGCTTCCTTTCCTGTACACTGACCCACAACCCTGCCACTGTACCCTACTGCCCTTTGCACACTCAAGCTCATTGTTACTAAGCCATTATACTAGCAAACACTGAGTGAACTTAGTGGCATCCTAAAAGTGGCTGTTGGACTTCTGTATTTTCCCACTAGTGCAAAGATATTTGCAGCACGTCTGCCTGCATTGCACACTCAAAAATCATTGTTACTAAGCCATTATACTAGCAAACACTGAGTGAACTTAGTGGCATCCTAAAAGTGGCTGTTGGACTTCCATTAGTGTCCCACTAGTGCAAATCTATTTACAGCACCTCTGCATTGCAAACTCAAACTCATTGTTACTAAGCCATTATACTAGCAAACACTGAGTAAACTTAGTGGCATCCTAAAAGTGGCTGTTGGACTTCATTAGTGTCCCACTGGTGCAAAGATATTTGCAGCACCTCTGCATTGCACACTCAAACTCATTTTTACTAAGCTATTATAATAGCAAACACTGATTAAACTTAGTGGCATCCTAAAAGTGGCTGTTGGACTTCCATTAGTGTCCCACTAGTACAAATCTATTTACAGAACCTCTGCATTGCACACTCAAACTCATTGTTACTAGGCCATTATATTAGCAAACACTGAGTAAACGTAGTGGCATCCTAAAAGTGGCAGTTGGACTTCCATTAGTGTACCACTAGTGCAAATCTATTTCCAGAACCTCTGCATTGCACACTCAAACTCATTGTTACTAAGCCATTATACTAGCAAGCACTGAGTAAACTTAGTGGCATCCTAAAAGTGGCTGTTGGACTTCATTAGTGTCCTACTGGTGCAAAGATATTTGCAGCACCTCTGCATTGCACACTCAAACTCATTTTTACTAAGCTATTATAATAGCAAACACTGAGTAAACTTAGTGGCATCCTAAAAGTGGCTGTTGGACTTCCATTAGTGTCCCACTAGTTCAAATATATTTGCAGAACCTCTGCATTGCAAACTCAAACTCATTGTTACTAAGCCATTATACTAGCAAACACTGAGTAAACTTAGTGGCATCCTAAAAGTGGCTGTTGGACTTCCATTAGTGTCCCACTAGTGCAAATCTATTTGCAGAACCTCTGCATTGCACACTCAAACTCATTGTTACTAAGCCATTATACTAGCAAACTATGCTGCCAGTTTAAGGGCCGTAGTTGCATTGTCAGGGATAATTATTGTTGTTTATTCTGCTGTTAATAAAGCTAGACCACCGCTGCAATCTACACCACCTCTCAATTTTTACTACCACATTTTAAGTGCACAATCTTGTCGCAATCAAAATGAGTGGCAAAATGACAGATGCTGGTGGAAAGGGGAAGAGGCGTGCTGGAAAAGGAAAAAAAGGGTTTGTCCGTGGGGAAGGTGGCAAAGCTCCATTAACATCTGCTGAAGATAGACCATCTTCCAGCAAAAGTAAGATGTCTACTACTTACCGTGGACAATCCGATGTGCTTCCTTTTTTACGGACACGAACAACTGGAACAAAGGTAAATGATGGCCAAATAAGGAAGTCTCCATCCGCCCTGCACAGTATGGTGGAACTGAGATGGCTGAGTCTGCAGAGCTGTTCAGTCACACTATAGCCTGGGAATCAGAGGCCTGCTCCCAAGCTACAGTGAGTACAGACCAGGAAATGGTCTGCAGTGATGCCCAGAACCTTTGTGACTCTGATTCAGGCCGTGAGGACCAAGTTTCTGAGCATAATGTTGACCCTTTTTCACAAACTGTAACACCTGTTGTAATAGACAATGAGGAACATACTGATGACGATGAGACGCAGATACCAGATTGGGATGACAACTTAAATATTCGGTCAGGGAAAGAAGAGGCTCGGTCTGAGGGTGAGGGGAGTGCAAACACAACAATTGATGAGGAAGTTCTAGATCCCACCTACTGTCAACCCACAGTCAGGCACTCGAGGAGGTCAACAGAGGCGGTGGAGGAGGATGCAACCGACGACGAAGTTACCTTGCGCCTTCCTGGACAGAGTCGGAGCACTGGTAGCACGTCTACAACTGCATCCTCAGCCATCACTCTGCCTCTGAGCACTAGTCGGGGTGGATCAGCAGGTCGCATGCCCTCTAAGCCTTGCCTAGCCTGGTCCTTTTTTGACATAGCAAAAGATCGCCCAAATTATGTGATCTGTAAAATTTGTCGTGATTCTGTTAGTAGAGGGCAAAACCTCAGCAGTTTGACAACTTCTTCCATGAATCGTCACATGAATAAATATCATATGTCCCAGTGGGAAGCTCACGATGCTGCAATGCAGCCTAGCGGAGCGAACCATCCACCGCCTGCCCTTTCAAGTGCTTCCGCGCGCTCTTCATCTTCTAGGACTGTGGGGACAGCTGTCACACCTGGGTTTCCACGCACACCTTTCACCACTGTAACCGCAACAGGCAGTTTGCTTGGTAGGTCGTCAGTTGGTTTGGAAGGGGAAACAAGTGCGTGTGTACAGCTCTCTCAGACATCGATAGCACCAACATTGGATGAAGGCAACATCATGTCTACGCCTGCACTTTCCTCACAAACCTGCATTTTTCCAGGGACACCCTACTCAACACCATCTACACACAGCAGCCAGATCTCTGTCCCTTAGATGTGGACAAATAAAAGGCCATTTCCTGCGACCCATGACAAAGCTAAGAGGTTGACTTTATCCCTCTGTAAGCTCTTGGCTACCAAAATGCTGCCTTTCCGCCTGGTGGACACACAGGATTTAAGAGACCTTATGTCTGTCGCTGTGCCCCAGTACCAGATGCCCAGTCGCCACTACTTTTCTAAGAAAGGTGTGCCTGCGCTACACCAGCATGTCGCACACAACATCACCGCTTCGTTGAGAAACTCTGTGTGTCAACGGGTGCATTTCACCACCGATACTTGGACCAGTAAGCATGGACAGGGACGTTACATGTCGGTAACTGGGCACTGGGTAACTATGGTGATAGATGGTGAAGGGTCTGCTGCACAAGTCTTGCCGTCCCCACGACTTGTGTGTCAGTCCTCTGTCTGTCCAAGTTCCGCCACTGCTTCTGCCTCCTCCACCTCGTCTGGGTCCTCCACCGCCGCCCCAAGCCTGCCTGGTCAGGCCACCAGCGTTCTCACTGCGCAGAAGGAATCACGCACCCCTCATTACTATGCTGGCAGCAGAGCGCAACGGCATAAGGCGGTCTTTAGCTTGAAAAGTCTTGGAAATAAGAGTCACACAGCGGCTGAGTTGTGGGCAGCTCTGGAGACTGAGTTTAATAAATGGTTGTCTCCACTCAACCTGCAGCCTGGTAAGACCGTGTGTGACAATGCTGCAAACCTGGGTGCAGCCCTTCGCCTGGGCAAGGTGACACACGTGCCTTGTATGGCTCACGTGTTGAACCTTGTTGTCCAGCAATTTTTAACACACTATCCCGGCCTAGATGGCCTTCTGAACAGGGCACGAAAACTGTCTGCTCACTTCCGCCGTTCAACCACCGCTGCTGAGTGACTTGCATCGCTCCAGAAGTCTTTCGGTCTGCTGGTTCATCGCCTGAAATGCGATGTGCTGACACGCTGGAATTCGACTCTCCACATGTTACAGCGACTGTGGCAGCACCGTCGAGCCCTGGTGCAATACGTCATGACCTATAGCCTGGGCCAACGAGATGCAGAGGTGGGGCAGATCACCCTGATGGAGTGGTCTCAGATCAAGGACCTATGCACCCTTCTGCACAGTTTCGACATGGCGATGAATATGTTTAGCGCTGACAATGCCATTATCAGCATGACAATTCCAGTCATTTACATGCTGGAGCACACGCTAAACACTATTCGGAGTCAGGGGGTGGGACAAGAGGAAGGGGAGGAACTACAGGAGGATTCATATGCGCAAGACACAACAACATCACCAAGGTCCAGATGTTCATCATCACCAACGTGGCAGGCATGGGACCATGGGGGACAGGGATCAACAAGGGCGCATGGTAGCAGGCGAGATGTTGAGGAAGGTGCAGGAGAACATGAAGAAATGGATGACGAACTGTCCATGGACATGGAAGACTCAGCGGATGAGGGAGACCTTGGTGAAATTTCAGTTGAAAGAGGTTGGGGGGAGATGTCAGAGGAAGAAAGAACGGTTAGCACCTCTATGCCACAAACACAGCGTGGACTGCGCAAGACACATGAGTGCTTACTTGCTGCACTACCTCCAACATGACCCTCGTATTGTCAAAATTAGAAGTGATGATGACTACTGGCTTGCCACACTATTAGATCCCCGGTACAAGTCCAAATTTTGTGACATAATTCAAGCCATAGAAAGGGACGCACGTATGCAGGAGTATCAGCAGAAGCTTTTACTTGATCTTAGCTCGGCTTTTCCACCAAACAACCGTGCAGGTGCAGGGAGTGAATCTCCCAGTTGTAACTTGACAAACATGGGACGGTCTCGTCATCTTCAACAGTCTACCCGTACCAGTAACACCGTATCTGGTGCTGGTAACAGCAATTTTATTGAATCTTTTCATAATTTTTTTAGACCCTCCTTTGCAAGGCCACCAGAGACAACAAGTCTGACACATAGTCAACGGCTGGAGAGGATGATACAGGAGTATCTCCAAATGAACATCGATGCCATGACTTTGCAAATGGAGCCTTGCTCATTTTGGGCTTCAAATCTTGAAAAATGGCCAGAGCTCTCCACTTACGCCTTGGAGATTTTGTCATGTCCAGCTGCCAGCGTTGTCTCTGAACGTGTCTTCAGTGCTGCTGGGTGTGTGCTGACAGATAAGCGCACGCGTCTGTCCAGTGACAATGTGGACAAACTAACGTTCATCAAAATGAACAAGTCATGGATCCACAAGGAATTTACTACCCCTGTGTCATCCTGGAGAGAGTAAATGCTTGTGGATTTGGAATGTGCTTGATGCAAATGTACCTGTGAAGTGTACAACTAGGGCACAAGTGCTGCCACTGATGGGGTGTATGTGTGGCCCAATTTTTTGAATAAAGGGAGACTCCGCTTGGAGTCACCTTGCGGTGTTTTACATGATTTTAGAAGGGCGTGCCATGCCTATATCTGTGTCTCCTCCTCTTTTTCCTTGTCCAGCTCTTTTGTTTTCGCATGAGTATATGTCCTTGTCACTTTCCCATGTGTTTGTGTTGTGTTGTGAGTTGTTTGTCACCTTTTGGACACCTTTGAGGGTGTTTTCTAGGTGTTTTTATGTGTTTGTGATTGCCTCCCATTGTTTCCTATGCGGTTCGAGTGGTTCGCCGAACCGGTTCGCCGAACCGAACTCGAACGGGAACTCGAGGCAAACCACGGCCGGCTCACTCATCTCTATTGCTTACCCCTTCAATTATCAATTGTATTTTATAGCAGAAGTGGACCATTCATGTTACAACATGAAATTTTTTTTTTAAAATATAACCTTTATTAATACTGATTAAAATACTATAATCAATAAAATCGTGGATATAAAATGTGATACCCCGTTCTGGGTCACTAAGCTCAAACGGACCAGAAAACCCGGGTATGGCGCACAAATAAACTTCCTCTATAAGGTCAGGTTCTCAACCACACTGCCTTATCCTTCTCAAAGATAGAATATTACAGGGTACCACCCTCCACCATCTATCTTCAAGTTCAAAGAATTATATGAGGAATATTGGTGAAACTCAATACCATTTCATTTTCTTTATACATATGTACATCTTATGAATTTGATAACTTTGAATAAGCCCGTCGCTGGTGAGACTATTCCAATTTTTTTCATAATGGTCATTTATAGTGAGAAAATGACATATGTATAAAGAAAATGAAATGGTATTGAGTTTCACCAATATTCCTCATATAATTCTTTGAACTTGAAGATAGATGGTGGAGGGCGGTACCCTGTAATATTCTATCTTTGAGAAGGATAAGGCAGTGTGGTTGAGAACCTGACCTTATAGAGGAAGTTTATTTGTGCGCCATACCCGGGTTTTCTGGTCCATTTGAGCTTAGTGACCCAGAACCGGGTATCACATTTTATATCCACGATTTTATTGATTATAGTATTTTAATCAGTATTAATAAAGGTTATATTTTATAAAAAATGTTTTCATGTTGTAACATGAATGGTCCACTTCTGAATTAAAAAAGTCAAACAGAAAAATCAACCGATCATGAAGGCGTTACCTTAGAGAGGCAATGTACCATATTTTTCAGGCTATAAGGAGCAGTTTTTCCCTCTAAATTTGGGAGGAAAGCTGGGGGGTGCATTTTAAAGTCCTCATGTACCTAGCTTGCTGGTGCGGGTGGAGCTGGCGAGGGAGCAGTCACCGGAGGCTGCAGCAACAGCTGGGATTAACACTTGTGCCACTATTAAGTAAAATGATTATTCACTGCTCCCCACACCCATAATTCAACCGATCTCTCTGTACTGAAGCCAGTGCAGAGAGGTAGGCAGCAGAGAATATTAATTTTATTTAACAGCAAGCACACGTGTTTGCCTCAGCCACCAGCTTCCTGCAGTGGCTAGGGCGATTTTGTGTCCACTATTAAAGAAAATTAATGTTCACTGCTCCACACACCCATAGTCCTAGGCGAAAAGGTGAGAATAATATTTTTTTTTCATGTGTGTGTAAATAATGGGAGGCATAGATACCAGGATGGGAAAATGATGGGGAACATATATACCAGGATGGGGATCATATATATCAGGATAGGGGAAATATGTACCAGGATGGGGGACATACATGTATATACCAGGATGGGGATCATATATATCAGGATGGGAAACTTATATACCAAGATGGTGAACATATACATTTGGATGGAGGCTATATACAGTATACAAGGATGAGGGACATATATACCAGGATGGAGGAGATATATATTATAATGAGGGATATATACACCAGGATGAAGAACATAGATACCAGGAAAGGGGACATATACACCAGGACATACAGTATATGTATGGGAGACATTAGTACAGAATTGGGAGACCTTGCCCTATAACAGAGTCAGCAGGATATGCTCCCCTGTAACAGTGCACCATGCCCCTATTTTTTGCTTCAATTTATTTTCCATATTTTCCTCCTCTAAAACGTTGGTGCATTATGGTCCGTTGAGTCTTAGGGGTACTTTGCACGTTGCGACATCGCTACTCCAATCTCGTCGGGGTCAAATCGAAAGTGATGAACATCCGGCGCCGGTAACGACTTCGCAACGTGTAAAGCCTAGAAGCACCGATAAACGATGGCAAATGCGTCGAAAATTAGTGATCTGTGAAGTGTCGGTCATTTCCATAATTTCGCAGCAGCGACAGGTACGATGTTGTTCCTCATTCCTGTGGCAGCACACATCGTTGTGTATGGACCCGCAGGAGCGAGGAACATCTCCTTACCTGCGTCCCACCTGCAATGAGGAAGGAAGGAGGTGGGCGGGATGTTTACGTCCCGCTCATCTCCGCCTCTCTGCTTCTATTGGCCGCCTGCTGTGTGACATCGCTGTGATGCCGCACGACCCGCCCCCTTAGGAAGGAGGCGGGTTGCCGGCCAGAGCGACGTCGCAGGGCAGGTAAGTGCATGTGAAGCTGCCGTAGCGATAATGTTCGCTACGGCAACTATCACAAGATATCGCATGTGCGATGGGGGCGGGGACTATCGCGCTCGGCATCGCTATTATCGGCTAGCGATGTCGCAGCGTGCAAAGTACCCTTTATAGTCTGAAAAATATGGTAACTCGGTAAACGCGGTTTCAGACATTTTCACTTACAGCCCAAGGGTTTTCTTCGCATCATGTGTTCTACTGGTACCCAAACCCTTTGATTTGATAAATTGGGGTCTATATTATTCATTAGATGTTGAAAATTAATAAGTGGGAGAATGGAACTGGGAACTAATGGAACTGTGAAGGTTTTAGCCCATGATGTCCAGTGTTGAGCTTAGTGCTCTTGTGACATAAACAATGTCGGAAGATCACTAGGGAACACAGTACTTGAAGTGGCGCAGCAGCAGTACAAAAAGTATGCTTTTTTATTGTATTCAGCACATTTATGGCATTCATATGTGGTTGTCAGGGTTGTGCACTAGTGAACAACACCTTTAAATCTTCGTTGGACCTCGTTTTATTATGCTTTGCGGTCTGGGGAGACCTCAGAGCACAATAAACATATTTTCATGGATATTTTTATTTGGACTAATTACTTATTTTACTGAATCGATTTTGCTGGAAGCTTTGAATAATCTGCCTTAAACAAATTTATGGAAATTTACTTTTATCTTTTGACAATATTGGAATCAAAAATATTTTATAATGTATTATTTTTATTTGTTAGTTATAGAAGTAAGGTAATGTTGATTTGCACCACTTTGGCTGTGTGCCCACGATCAGGGATCACAGTGTTTTGGATGCAACGTGTTTCAGCTGCGTCCAAAATGCTGCATTGTACAGTACAAGCAAAGTAAATGGGATTTCTAGAAATCTCGTGCCACTGTATGTGTACTGTGCCTGTACTGTGTAATCTAGCTTCCCGGGCCGTAAGCACGTCAATTCTTTGCTGCAGAGATGCAGGGAGAGCACAGCGAGCGATCTCAACTGCCAGAGCTTGGATCATGGGCAAGAGTAGCTGTGGTCTCCTGTGGAGGAGACTCACAGCTCCACAGGTCAGGACCCCCCGCTATTATCTGCTTCTCAGCTGCTGTCACTCAAATAGTTGTTGAGGGGTGTGCTAACATGCTATTCAATGCCCATTGCCCAGCGTCATCAGCGGTGATGCACGTCCGTTGTCACCGCTTTAGAATGTGGGTTTAAGCTCAGTGCGCATGATCAGAATTCCAAGCACTTCCAGTTTTGCACACTATGAGGCCAGGTGTACGCGTCCCGGTTTCAGAGAGGTCTAGTGCGCAGGACTGGATGTGCCAGGACTTCTCATCATGAGCACTGACTCTAAACCTGGCATTCTGAAGCGGTGACAATGAATACAGGTATGCATGTCACTGCTGATGACGCTGAGCAATGGGCATTGAATAGCATGTAAACTTGCCCCTGTGGGCGTGCTAACATGGTAAGAGGGCGGAATGAACGCAGGAACTAACGCCCTTGCGACCAGATGCTGGCCACATTAGCATATCTTAAAGGATCTCACTTACTGTATCCTCACCTATCCCTTGTAGACTGTGAGCCCTCGTGGGCAGGGACCTCTCTCCTCCTGTATCTGTCTGTGCCTTGTATTGTTTATGATTATTGTACTTGTCCCTATTATGTACACCCCTTTCACATGTAAAGCGCCATGGAATTGATGGCGCTATAATAATAAATAATAATAATAATAATAAATACTTTTTCTAAAGATTTCTTTATCTATACTTCTACATACGGGGACAGTTAGGGAGGGATTAGCAATATGCACCCAGAACTGCTCCTGGCTCTAGGTGCATATTACACCGGACAGGTTAATTTTAAGGAGTATCAAATTTGATTCAAATTTCCTGAAATTCTTGGTTTCATATTAATTCAAAATTTTGCAGTTTCCAAAAATAATATATTCAACACAATTTCCTACACAGCTGAAGCATCAAAGAGCAGGCAAATGCCATTTACATTGCTGTGTGCATCTTCCAATATACTCTGTAACAATGGCATCTTACAGATTATCATACCTTGTATAGTGATTGTGAATACCTCACTCATCAGAAATTATTGGTTCCCAGTGAAGCCCAGTATGTACAATAGAGTCATTTTCCATTTCCAGAGTGGCTGGGTAAGTCCTTCCAATCTGCACAGTGTAAGCTCTTATGGTCCATGAGGTTCTCTCTCACATGTAAATTGTAAGCTGTTAAAGGGGTTGTCCGAAGGAAAAAGGAAATTTTGATTGAAATCCCTATCTATTTGATGCTATTATCTAAGCTTTTTTCTATTATACTTGTATTACAAATTCCCTAACATTCCCTAACTACATTTTCTTAAGGCTGTTCAATTTTTTTTTCAATTTCATATCTGATGATTTCTTTCCACATGTGTTAATTCATAGTTTTGATGCCTTCAATGTGAATCTACAATTTTCAGAGTCGTGAAAATAAAGAAAACTCTTTGAATGAGAAGGTGTGTCCAAACTTTTGGTCTGTACTGTAGTTAGGGAATGGTAGGGAATTTTGAATACAAGTATATTAGAAAATAGCTTAGATTATAGGAGCAAATAGATACGGAATTTCCTTGTGACTTGGGATAACCCCTGTAAGGTCAATGGGGTTCTCTCTCTCCTGTAGAGTCTAAGCTCTTATGGTCAGTGGAGTATCCTCTCTCTCACCTGTAAATTGGAAGCTGGTAAGGTCAATGGAGTCCTCTCTTTCCTGTAAAGTGTAAGCTCTTATGGTCAGCGGGGTTCTCTCTTTCTCGCTTATCAAGTGTAAGCTCTTATGATAAGTGAGGTTCTCTTTCTCTCCCCTCCCTAACATGTATTTTATGAGCACGTAAAATTTCCAGTATTGTAATTTGTATTAATTTTTTCACCATAAATCTAATTTTGGGGAAAATTAGTTTAAATCAGCAAATTTAAATTTAAAAAGAATTGCTCATGTTTATTATTCACCTTTATCAGTACCACTGCTTTTCTAATGTCTGTATGTGCCAGCTAACTAAAGGGCACCTTCAGCATAAAGTATAGACGTCACCTAATGCACTTTTCTGCTCTAACTCAAGCAGCCATGTAGAAATTAACAATTGAAGTTAATTTGAGATCATAGTTCTTCCCCTCTCTCTGTGAGATCGCATATTTTGTGGAAGTAGCATATCTTAAACCAGCTATTCTTTTCTTTGACACTATTTCATGCCCGCAAACTTTTTCCTTTGATGTAAATTATTGGGAAGCCAAAACATGCAAAAAAAATGCAGCTAATGTGGAATGAATACATTCTTTAAAGCATTATAGCAAGTAAGGCCCAAAAAAAGAGCTCTTGGAGACCTCAATAGTCCTCCGCTGATCACTTGTGTGTGTTGTAGAAGGAAGGCAAACATAAGTCTGAAAGTGTTTTTGAACAGAAAGCCCTTCAGAAAATGCAGTACTCTTTTGTATTCGGGTTGCAAAGCAGTAGGGGGCCCCCTTCGCAGAAATCATACTTATGCAAGCATTAAAAACTGACTGAGATAAGAAGCAAAGCTTCTGAGACCTTCATCATTAGTTGCTAGTGGTGGAGATTAGTGGTTCTACGATAGGATTAGAGATGGAAAGAGTGCCAGTGTTGGTTAATTGTTCATTAATGCTTCTAAAATAGGCTAGCTGTAGTGAAAATTATTTTGGTCTGTTCTCACAATGCAGAGTCTTTGTCTGCCCTTATCAATGCCTGTTTTGAAGTAAAAAAGAACATCAATTTTAAAGAAACATCTTAGGCCTGTGCACAGTAACATCTGCTGCACCGACTGAACTGAGCTAAGCCACTCCATGCCTGTTCTCTAAAAGAATACGTGAAAGGGGGAGAAGTGTAAGGATACACACAAAAGTAACAATTAAAATGCATCAAAGTATGGAAAAAATTGCTTCCTGTCCAAATGTTGTCATCGGATTCCAAAGAGCGAGGGTTGAAAAATATTGCCT
Source organism: Anomaloglossus baeobatrachus (assembly GCF_048569485.1). NCBI lineage: Eukaryota > Metazoa > Chordata > Amphibia > Anura > Aromobatidae > Anomaloglossus > Anomaloglossus baeobatrachus. Next base: position 190,102,950 of record NC_134360.1, on the reverse strand, counting down.
CTACTTTGCATGCCTTCACTCAAATGCATGACAAGTCAGGGGATCTTTTTATTCTACAAATATAAAGCAGAATATAAAACATCACAAATTTACAAAGTTACATGAAGAGAAGTGCTCACTTATAGGGAACCTGTCAAGTGCAATATGCACCCAGAACTACGAGCAGTTCTGAGTGCATAGCTGTAATCCCTGCCTAACCATCCCTGAATCTAGTAGCATACATAAAGAGATCTTTAGAAAAAGTATTTCTAAAGATCGATTATTATACAGTTAGGTCCAGAAATATTTGGACAGTGACACAATTTTCGCGAGTTGGGCTCTGCATGCCACCACATTGGATTTGAAATGAAACCTCTACAACAGAATTCAAGTGCAGATTGTAACGTTTAATTTGAAGGTTTGAACAAAAATATCTGATAGAAATTGTAGGAATTGTACACATTTCTTTACAAACACTCCACATTTTAGGAGGTCAAAAGTAATTGGACAAATAAACCAAACCCAAACAAAATATTTTTATTTTCAATATTTTGTTGCGAATCCTTTGGAGGCAATCACTGCCTTAAGTCTGGAACCCATGGACATCACCAAACGCTGGGTTTCCTCCTTCTTAATGCTTTGCCAGGCCTTTACAGCCGCAGCCTTCAGGTCTTGCTTGTTTGTGGGTCTTTCCGTCTTAAGTCTGGATTTGAGCAAGTGAAATGCATGCTCAATTGGGTTAAGATCGGGTGATTGACTTGGCCATTGCAGAATGTTCCACTTTTTTGCACTCATGAACTCCTGGGTAGCTTTGGCTGTATGCTTGGGGTCATTGTCCATCTGTACTATGAAGCGCCGTCCGATCAACTTTGCGGCATTTGGCTGAATCTGGGCTGAAAGTATATCCCGGTACACTTCAGAATTCATCCGGCTACTCTTGTCTGCTGTTATGTCATCAATAAACACAAGTGACCCAGTGCCATTGAAAGCCATGCATGCCCATGCCATCACGTTGCCTCCACCATGTTTTACAGAGGATGTGGTGTGCCTTGGATCATGTGCCGTTCCCTTTCTTCGCCAAACTTTTTTCTTCCCATCATTCTGGTACAGGTGGATCTTTGTCTCATCTGTCCATAGAATACTTTTCCAGAACTGAGCTGGCTTCATGAGGTGTTTTTCAGCAAATTTAACTCTGGCCTGTCTATTTTTGGAATTGATGAATGGTTTGCATCTAGATGTATTTACTTTCATGGAGTCTTCTCTTTACTGTTGACTTAGAGACAGATACACCTACTTCACTGAGAGTGTTCTGGACTTCAGTTGATGTTGTGAATGGGTTCTTCTTCACCAAAGAAAGTATGCGGCGATCATCCACCACTGTTGTCATCCGTGGACGCCCAGGCCTTTTTGAGTTCCCAAGCTCACCAGTCAATTCCTTTTTTCTCAGAATGTACCCGACTGTTCATTTTGCTACTCCAAGCATGTCTGCTATCTCTCTGATGGATTTTTTCTTTTTTTTCAGCCTCAGGAGGTTCTGCTTCACCTCAATTGAGAGTTTCTTAGACCGCATGTTGTCTGGTCACAGCAACAGCTTCCAAATGCAAAACCACACACCTGTAATCAACCCCAGACCTTTTAACTACTTCATTGATTACAGATTAACGAGGGAGACGCCTTCAGAGTTAATTGCAGCCCTTAGAGTCCCTTGTTCAATTACTTTTGGTCCCTTGAAAAAGAGGAGGCTATGCATTACAGAGCTATGATTCCTAAACCCTTTCTCCGATTTGGATGTGAAAACTCTCAAATTGCAGCTGGTAGTGTGCACTTTCAGCCCATATTATATATATAATTGTATTTCTGAACATGTTTTTGTAAACAGCTAAAATAACAAAACTTGTGTCACTGTCCAAATATTTCTGGACCTAACTGTATGCTAATGAGGCCAAGGACTAGTCGCAAGGGCGTGAGTTCCCTCAGCTAGCCGGCCCTCATAGCATGTTAGCATGCCCCTGTGTGTGTACTAACATGCTGATGAATGTGTGGCTCCCCTGAATATATCAGGGTGCCACAGGGTACTGCAGTCCTTACCCAGGGTGCAGGGCCTACCCCCCATTGTTCCAGGTTCCAATCACCGGTGTCGCACCATCAGCATCACAAATCCCAATCACACCTCACATCAAACCTGTCAGACACACCAGTGGGATTGGCTAAGCTGGAATAGAGCCACCCACCTAGCTGTCAGGCAGACTGGTGGGAGGAAGTGAGTTTAGAGTCAGCTCTCAAGGTGAGAGGAGTTAGAGAGTAGCCCTCGAAGAGTGAGGAGCTGGGAGTTGGAGCTCCCGGGGAGCGAGACCAAGGTTGGGTTGCAGACGGTGGTCCAGGACCACAGGAGTCAGAGACCGGTAGCAGTAACATTGGAGAGGGTGTGACGGACATAGTCTAGGAGGACTGTCGGCATGAGGACCCCAAAAGAACTGACCGGCGCCGAGCATGGCAGGGTACAGGACCATAGATCAGGGAAGAGCTTCAGGGGCTTTGATAATTAACCTGTGGCGGATAGTCTCTTTATGAACTTCCCCATAGAGCTCAGAGATTGAAGGCATCTGCACAACGCAGGGGATAGGGTTTTCCAGAAAAACGCTCTCCAGAAGTAACTGTGGTGCACAGAGATTCTGGTTTATCTACAGTGTGAGTGTCTGCTTTATATGTCCATCCAGCACCACGACTACTGACAGTGAGTACTCTGTTCCCTTGCACCCTGCGCTCCCAATAATCCCACCAAAACCCCAGAGGCCGGGACCTTTCCTACCTGTGGAGGGACTGACACCTTGCTGCCCCACGCCATCTGCCCTGGTACTCCCATCAGCAGTGGCGGTACTCCCCTTACCACAACCCACAGGTGCCTTCACGAACGTCTGCCCTGTAAATATCCCCTTTCCAAGGATCGGAATATTAGCCAAGCCCGGGTCCGGACCCCTCAAGCCATGACCACCCCAGATCCGAGCTCCTCGGTCTGCATTGGGGCGGCACAAATGCGCACCTTCGCCGCCCATACCTCACTCTTCATGGTGGCCGGCGGAGGATGGATGCACACTGCGCATGATCCTGAGTCCCTTGGATTACTGATCAGGCGCACTAAATTGATGCAGGTGCAAGCTTCCCGGCTTCAGTGAGGTATAGTGCGCATGACAGGAAGTGCTGGGGACTCATGCGCAGTGTGCATCCATCCTCTGCTGGCTGCCATCAAGACTAAAGGCCCCATCACACACAAAGATAAATCTTTGGAAGATCTGTGGTTGCAGTGAAATCATGGACATATTGTTCCATTTGTACACAGCCACAAACATGGCACTGATTGTCCACAATTCTGCCGCAGATTTAGCTCTGTGTGTGACAGGGCCTTAAGGTATGTGCTGCATCGCTGCATATTCATTAGCTTGTTAGTACACCCACAGGGGCATGCTATCATGCTAAGAGAGCTGACTATCCAAGGGAACTCACACCCTTGTCACTAGTCCCTGGCCTCATTAGCATATAATAAATGATCCAGCAACAATTTAGTGCGCATGATCGGAAGTCCCGGGGACTCCGGATCATGTGCAGTGTGCATCCATCCTTCGCTGGCCGCGATGAAGAGTGAGGTAGGGACGGCAAAGGTGTGCATTCATCAGCATGTTAGTACACCCACAGGGGCATGCTATCATGCTAAGGGAATGAAAATTCTCAATATTCGAGCCATTTAGGGTAAGCACGGAATCAGCCTAAGTCAGTGTCTGCACTACTCAAAATATGCATAAAAAACAGGAGGACCAAGAGTATATGTGCAGAATATATATTTCTTTATTAGAAAATCACAAAGAGAATTGATAAAAATTGGAATATTAAGAACAACCACAGGAGATAATGTATAGTCGGATATGGTCCCCAATACAGTAAATCTTAGTAGTACAAGTAGCCCCTTCACAGAGGAGCATGCTAAGGGGGCTGACTAGCCACTCCCTTGTGACTAGTCCCTGCGGTCATTAGCATATAATAAACGATCTTTAGAAATACTTTTCTAAAGATCTCATTATCTATGCTAGTGTATACAGGGACAGTTAGGCTATGTGCCCACGGGACTCTGTATCTGCGGATTTTTCTGCATCAAAATCCGCAGCTTTCCCCCGGAATCCGCACCTTTTCATAGGTGCGGATTTGATGCGGATTTGACGCGGATTTGACGCGGATTTTGTTGCAGATTTTGCGATTTTTTTTAATTCAATTGAATAGGCAAAATCAGCAGAAAAATCTGCAACAATAATTGACATGCTGCAGATTTTTCCGCACGAAAATCCGCACGATTTCCGCTGCGGAAAAATCCGCAGCGTGGGCACAGCAAAATGCCATAGAAATGGCTGGGGAGTAGCTGTGCTGCAGATTTCTGGAAAATCCGCGGTTTTTCCGCGAGAAATCCGCGGCAAAATCCGCGCATTTTCCGCAGCGTGGGCACATAGCCTCAGGCAGGGAGTACTAATTTGCACCCAGAACTGCTCGTGGTTCTGGGTGCATATTGGACCTGACAGATTCCCTTTAAGGCTGGACTCACACGAGCGTATGGCATCCGATGCGAGAGCATCGGATGCGATATGCTAATGTCCCCCGGCTCAGGCTCTGCTGCGAGCGTGAGCCGGGTGTCATGCGACTGTAACCCGATCTTGCGATCGGGTCACAGCTGTGAAGCTGAGTGCAGGCGCTGCGGAGGAGAGGGAGGGGTTAATCCTCCCATCTCCTCCACTGTCAGCCTGTGCGTAGATCGCACTGCACTGGGATAACATCCGAGTGCAGTCCGATGTATCTCTCGCATCCATTCACTTGAATGAGTGCGAGAGATACAGCGGTAGCAGCAAAACGCAGCATGCAGCCGCTTTTCTCACATCCAGAATCTGGATGCGAGAAAAGCTGACCAACAGCTCAACCTCATTGCCTAACATTGGTCAGAGTGCAATGCGAGAATTTCTCGCATTGCACTCGTCCGATTTTCACGCTCGTGTGAGCGTACCCTAACAGTGTATTTCATATTGAAATGTGAGCACTGTGATGCTAAACTTTCACCATCTAGTTTTTCTTTCCTAAAAAATCATGTGTAAACATTATATTTGTATACTATCTGCACCAAAATGTTGTGACTCAGATCTTAGGCTTGTGCCCACGTTACTTTTTTCTTCGCTACTTTTAATCAATGAAAGCAAGAGGAAATCATCCTTCAAAGTCTTTGAAAACCCTGACTCGCTGTGACCACGTTGCTTCTTTTTTCCTCGCAGTTTTTGTTGCTGAAAAAAGAAGCAGCATGTCAATTCTTTATGCATTTTTTTCTGCTTTTTTCACCAATTGACTTCAATGGAGTCAGTGAAAAACACAGGACAAAAACGCATGTGTAATGCACATGTTGCTTTTTTGTGCTTTTTTTACGTCACTGGGGTTCCCTGCAGCCATTTCCTCATCTCACAATCTTTACCATGGGACCTTGCTGCAGGGTGGAAACCCCCATGCATTGTTTGGAATTTATTCTAAGCAAAACCCCAGCTTGCATTGTCACTGATGTGAGGTTTTAATTAGTGTTATATGCTTTTTGTGATGTTTTTTGTCCTTAATAAAATGATATATCTTTCATAAAATTTGGTGATCCCACTTGTTACCCACCTACTTTCCCCTTGTGTTCCATTGTTCTGATTCTATAGGTGTGCCTCTTGGCTTGATGCCATTTACTTCAATTGTAGTGCCCTCATATATTTTTTGTCTGCGGAGTTTCCAAGTTTTCACATCTGCAGCTTCCTTCTCTTCTTTTGGACCGCAGACCATGCCAGCAGGATATCTGATAACTGGAAGGGCTCATGTATTAATGGTGCGGAACTTATTCTTCCCATGGAGCTGACTCATCAGGATCTGTCTAAAGGCCACTTTACACATTGCGATATTGGTACCGATATCGCCAGCGTGCGTACCCGCCCCCATCGGTTGTGCGACATGGGAAAATTTTTGACCGTGTCGCACATCGCCCGGACCCGTCACACGGACTTACCTTTCCTGCAACGTCGCTGTGATCGGCGAACCGCCTCCTTTCTAAGGCGGCGGTTCGTTCATCGTCACAGTGACGTCACAGCAGCATCACTGAACCGCCGCCCAATAAAAGCGGACTGGCGGAGATGAGCGGGACGAACATCCCGCCCACCTCCTTCCTTCCGCATTGTGGCCGGGATGCAGGTAAGGAGAGCTTCCTCGTTCCTGCGGTGTCACACGGAGCGATGTGTGCTGCCGCAGGAACGAGGAACAACTTCGTTACTGCTGCTGTAACGATATTTGAGGATGGACCCCCATGTCACCGATGAGCGATTTTGTATGTTTTTGCGACGATGCAAAATCGCTCATAGGTGTCACATGCAACGGCATCGCTACAGCGGCCGGATGTGCGTTACAAAATCCGTGACCCCAACGAGATCGCTGTAGCGATCTCGTAGCATGTAAAGCCCCCTTTACCTTTTGATGGTATTTGGATGTTGCTGCTATTCTTGTCTCTTTATCATGGGTACCATATCCCTGTGGGATGCTGAGGTACTTGTAACATGTCTGTAGATCTGCGATGTGCCCTGCTGATGGTTCTGCTCCATCAGCCTTGACTACTTTACCTCTCTTTATTACCAGTCAGTCACACTTCTCCAGTCTTAAGGACATCCTGATGTCTTCACTGTAGATCTTTGTCAGATGGATCGGGGAATCAATATTTGCGTTCTTTTTTGCATACAGCTTGATGTCATCCATGTAGAGTAGGTGGCTGATGGTGCTTCCACTCTTTCACTTGTATCCATAGCCAGAATCTGTAATTACTTGACTAAGGGGGTTCAAGCATATGCAGAACCGCAATGAAGACAATGCATTATCTTGGTATATGCCGCATTTGATCGTCACTTGTACTAGTTGTCTTGAGTTGACTTTCAGTGTTATCTTTCGTAGTCCCATTGAGGTTCTAAGAAACATTCTTAATTTACTTTTCACATTGTAGAGCGGCAAGCATTCACAGATCCATATGTGTGGCATTGAGTCATAAGCTTTCCTGTAGGCAATCCAGGCTGTGCTGAGATTGGTTTGTCCGGATCTTCGGTCTTGTTTTATCTCCTAGCAGCTGGTGCTTAGGGCCTCTGGTGTTGTTCCTAGTGCCCTTCTGAGTTGGATTCATGTACTGAGTCACATGGTTCTGTAGCTTCGTGGCTATGATTCCTGACAGAAGTTTCCATGTTGTTGTAAAGCAAGTTATTGGATGGTAATTAGATGGAATTGTTCCCTTACGTGGATCCTTCATGTTCTGCACAATTCTTTCTTGTTTTATCCATGCTGGGTGGTGGCCTGCTTCTAGCAGTTGGTTCATCTGTTTTGCCATGCGTTCATGTACCGCTGTTAATTTCTTTAGCCGGAAGGTGCGGCTCATGTCTGGGCCCGGTGCTGTCCACCTCTTCTTGTTCTTGACACGCTGTTGGATGTTTGCTTCTGTAATGGTGACTGGTTATTGCTCTAGATGGTTACTGTGTTTCATTTTCAAATATTGCAACCACTTTGTGCTAGTGTTGTGTGTTTTTTCCTTCTCCTACATGTTCATTCAGTATTGTTCAGTCTCTGCTATTGGTGGCATTGCTGCCCCTGTGACATTACTTTGCAGTTTGGAGTACAGCTTGGATGGTCCTTTGCAGAACAGGACATTTATCTTATTGGTCTCAGCTTCTCTAGTGTATCTCCCTAGTCTTGAAACAAGTGCTGTGAGCCTTTCTTTAACAGTCTCTAGGGCTTCAGATGGAGTTAGGCCTTTGTATTTCTCTAACTTAAGGGGGCTTTACACGCTACGACATCGCTAATGTGAACTCGTTGGGGGCATGGAATTGGTGACGCACATCCGGCCGCATTAGCGATGCCGATGCGTGTGACACCGGTGAGCGATTTTGCATCGTTGCAAAATCACTCATCGGTGACATGGGGGTCCATTCTCAAAAATCGTTACTGCAGCAGCAACGAGGTTGTTCCTCTTTCCTGCGGCAGCACACATCGCTCCTTGTGACACCGCAGGAACGAGGAAGCTCTCCTTACCTGCCTCCCGGCCACTATGCGGAAGGAAGGAGGTGGGCAGGATATTACGTCCCCCTCATCTCCGCCCCTCCGCTGCTATTAGGCAGCCGCTCAGTGACGCCGCACAGACCGCCCCCTTAGAAAGGAGGCGGTTCGCCAGTCACAGCGACGTCGCTAGGAAGGTAAGTATGTGTGACGGGTCTAGGCGATGTTGTGCGTCACGGGCAGCGATTTGCCCGTGTCGCGCAACAGATGGGGGCGGGTACCCACACTAGCGATATCGGGACCGATATCGCAGTGTGTAAAGCCCGCTTTAGTCTTATCCTTGATTTTTACTCTCTTACGTACTTCTGTTAGTTGGCTGACAGCTCTTCGTGTCACCTTCATTTTTGTCTTCAGTCTTCTTTTCCAAGGGGGCCACATACTTCTGTTGTTCTTGTTGGTTGTATAGCCAATCATTTCCAGGATAGCTGAGGCAGTGATCAGATCAGTTTATTAGTTTGAGTTATGGTGGTGGTTGGTATTGATGCACGTGCTCTATAGGCATCTTCAAGCATATTGTTTGATGGTATTTCTCTACTGAGCTTTGGCAGGCAATCTCTGGGTTGATGCTACTTAGTTTATCTGTGTTTTTCTGTTTCAGATCAGCTGCAGTGCTCTGTAGTTTCAGAATTGGGACAAGATCTTCAGAAGGTTGCATATGTTGTTCTTCCAGGACTTCCTGCAGTGTGGATGTGAGGTGCAGTTGATCCATCTCAAGTCGTGATAATAGCTTCTTTTATATGACATTGAAGCATTGAGTGATTAGTTGTTTCTCAGTCAATGGACATGCAGATCTTGTATCCATCCATGGTTTCATATATCCCCTCTCATTTGATCTGCTTTTGTTGTAGCATTTCATCAAATCCAGGCTCTCTTGCCTTCTCCATGGATGGTTTGTTCCAGTAGCCCATTTATTATCAGATTGTTTTGGTTCCTCATCATCTGACTTGGACCTTGGTAGTCCAACCAACGTCCGAGCCAGCATGACTCTCTTTGTTCGTGACACTCTCATGTTTTTTGAAGTATTCATTATTGTGTTAGGAGTCTTGCCCTGGTATTTTTTTTCCAACAGGTCTGGGCCAGGATTTGAACTCCAGTCTCCCATGTTGGAGGTTGTGCACTTACTACTATATACCACTATACTATACCATAAGAATGTATTTTTTCTTTTCACACATATTTTGTGGCTTTTACGATGCTATTGGACTCCACCGAGGCCTCCATTGTATCGGTGGGAACCATTGGGCTGCATGTTTGTACCTTTTTCTATCAAATATGACAGAATCAGAGACAATTGGAGACGTGAGCACATTTTTCAACGACATAAAAAATCATCATTGCAGAAAAAAATGTACAGAAAAACTTATAAAAGGTACTAAATGGAGATAGCAGATAAATATTATTGACATTGTCTTCCTTCTTTTTTCTTTCAATTTTTATCAAAAGTGTTAACCATGATAACATGATCTATGAAACTAAAATGACTGTAATTTCCTTTATTTTTCTGTTTGGACATTAAAGATGACAGGTAAACCCTAAATAATGGAGTTCAGTAGGAACCCTCACCCTGTCATTGGGGTTATCAACGTTTTTTATATAGTGCTATTCTCTCAAGTGATCGGGCTTGTTTACAAGTGTTTCAGAGAAAATTCACATGAAGCACTGTAGATAGTTTGCTTGTTTTTTCCCTCTGGAGATCACTAATGTATGTTTCTTTGATTTACTGCAAGCGTGCATGCACTAGAAACTAGAACCAAAAGCAATTAGGGCATATAGAACTTTATTGGGCATGTTGTGCAGAAATACACTACATGCTGTTATTGAATTAAGATTATTTAAGTATTTGTAGATTTTATGCTATGTATAGTCTACAAGATTGCTTTATTTTTCTTGCTACATTTACTTTATCATAATGCTTAAAATGTGGCCATTCTGCTTACTTCACACCAGTTTGTGGCTTATTTTGATAATGGAGCATTAAAGGCTACTTCAAATACTAACGAAATCCTGCCAATTATAGTATTTGACACGACTCCACTGTGCCTGAGCATTTTGTATTTGGAAGGCATTTGTCACGGCTCCACTGTGCAGAACATTTTGCATTTGAAAATGCTCTGCTATGTGTCTTGTGCACTTACTTACTGGTTGTCTTTCAGCACTAGGGTCCACGTTGGTTTTGGGAGGTGCCTTCACAGATGCGCCTCGTTCCTGTTGATTGCTCTATTTCTTTACTGGGCTTGCTCTGTCTGAACTTCGCCAGTCATACTTCCTGCTTGCTCAGTGTGCTCTTGGCTCCTGTCTGGTGTAAGTGTTCTGATCTAGGCTTCTAACCTCGGACCTCTTCCTTATCATGTCTCTGTCTGCTCCCTGAAACGTATACGTTACCTCCCGTCTTCTGACCTCGGTCATCTTCCTGACCACGTCTCTGTCTGCTCCCTGAACCTTATACTTTACTTCCCGACTTCTGACCTCAGACCTCTTCCTGAACATGTCTCTGTCTTCTCCCTGAGTCTTATTCGTTACCTCCTGGCTTATGATCCCGGCTTGTCTGACTACCCTTCTATTCATACTGCTCGTAGTGTTTAGCATCACAGTATTCTGCCATGTTTTTGTATGTTTAACAGCAAGAAAAGTACCCAAATGATTTGTCTATCAGAATTTGTATATTTAAATCCATGCTAACTTCTTCAATGCGGGAGATGCTCTTCATAGCTGCTCCTGTTGTAGGTCCTGAGGATCTAGATTCCCATGTCAAAATTTAGATTTCCTTAACAAAGTAAACGCAATCCTCGGGTTAGAAACTAGATTTCTGTAGGTTTGTTTGTAACTCAAATTAGTAGGTTGGATCAGGGCTGGAAATAGTTTATTCAGCTTATTGTTGATGACGATGGCTGTCCGCCTGCTTGCTACCCGCTGTCCTCTTCTTTCCTTCCATATCTCCAGCCTCTTGCCTGTATGGTAAAATTTCCAGCTTTGTCTAGGCCTCAGTGGTCACAGGATGTCATAAGATTGTGGCACATATTGTCACGCTCCCCGGGTCCCCTGCTCTGCTCCCCGGCTCACCTGCCACGCCTCCCGGCTTCCCTGCGTCGCTCCCCGGTTCTTCTGTCCGGTCTCCGCCGCTCCCCGGTCTCCAGCCTCCATTGCCTGCACTTCCCAGGCGTCCTGGTCCCCGCTCCCGGCGCCCGTCGGCTACTCAGCCCCAGCCCGGCTCTGATGCTTCCTCCTCACCGCTCCCTGCTCTGGCTTCTGGCACCCGGGACTCGCGCATGCGCATTAGGGCGCGCACGCGGTCATTGACCCTTTCTTAAAGGGCCAGCGTCCACTGACAGGAAATGAAGCACACAGGTCCATGGTATAAAGGGGTTTAGTGTCCAAGTGGGCGGGGCCTGTTCTTCGTGTTTCCCAAGCTAGGAGTCAGGTCTCCTTGTGTTCCTGTGAGATACTCACCTCTCTCTCTGCTAGAGCCGATCCTGCCTCGCCATCCGGTCCTGCCGAATCCCGAACCCCGAACGCTGCCTATCTGCCATCCTGACAGTCCGTTCCATCTCTAATCCCTGCGGTGACCCGTCATCTCGCTCCATCGGTTCCGGACTCCGCCTGACAACATCTCGGCTTCCGAACCTGAGCTCCGTCACCCGGACTACCATCAGTGACTCCGTGGTCCCAGGGACTTCTCCATTCTACTCTTGTGCACGGACTGTCCTGCTACCTGTAGTGCTCCAGCTACCGGACCCCTTACCATCATCAAGGAGTTCGGCCCAGTGGATCCACCTCCTGGGTCTGCCCGTCCACCTGGCCCTAACAGTAAGAACAGGCCATGGATCCCGCTGAAGCACTAGCAGCCTTGCAGGAGGAACTCACACGCCAGCGTGAGACTCAGACCCGCATGCTGCAATTCATGTCTTCTGTGGACGCCCGCCTGAACACGCTACAAGCGTCAGTTACATCTTCAGCATCTCGGGCTTCCACTAGACAATCCACGGCTCCAGCTCCCGTGGCAGCCTCTTCGGATGCTTCCAGACTCCGTTTGGCCTCACCACCCCGGTACGCCGGAGATCCCAAGACCTGCAGGGGATTCATAAACCAATGCTCCCTCCATTTTACACAGCTGCCGCATTTGTTTGCCTCCGACCAAGCCAAGGTCGCGTTCATCATGTCCCATCTAGAGGGTGAGGCACTGGCGTGGATGAACCCCTTGTGGGAAAGGGAGGATCCTGTGACCACGAACATCCAGGAGTTCCTGCAGGCATTTCGTGGCACCTTTGACGAGCCCGGACGCGCCTCCGCGTCTGCCTCATCTCTTCTCCGGTTACGTCAGGGGACTCTGACGGTGGGTCAATACGCCATCCGTTTTCGCACCTTGGCTTCGGAACTCGGGTGGAACAATGAGGCTCTAACCGCCGCCTTCTGGGAAGGACTCTCGGGTCGAATTAAAGATGAGCTGGCTGGTTGTGACGTACCGTCCACCCTGGATGCCCTGATTACCCTAGCGACTCGAGTGGACATTCGCTTTCAGGAGCGATCCAAAGAAGTGTCCCGTGAGAGACGTCCGGTACGGCATTCCTCTCCTCCGCAGAAGCCCGCCGTACTTCAGTCAACGGCATCTGGTGTCTCCGTCCACGAGCCCATGCAGATCGACCGTGTGCGGCAGTCTGAACAACGCCGAGCAGAGTGGCTCGCCAAGGGCCTCTGCTTCTACTGCGGAGAGGGCACACACCTGCTACGCTCCTGTCCAGAGAGGCCGGGAAACTCCAAAGCCTAGGGTTGGTAGGAGAGGCCACCCTAGGTGCTGGGACTCTCTCAGACCCGGTTACGTGGACTGTGCAAGTGACAACGGGAGAGACGCGGTTCACGGCTGAGGCGTACGTAGATTCTGGGGCAGCAGGCAATTTCATCCAGCAGGCCACGGTGGACAAGTACCAGGTGCCTGTTACTCCACTCGACAAACCCCTCGTGATTGCCTCTGTGGATGGGAGACCCCTCTCTGACACCATCTCCTGGATCACCAGGCCGGTCGAACTGCGTATCGGTGCCCTGCACACCGAGAACATCGCTCTCTACGTCATTCCACACATGTCCCATCAAATCCTGCTGGGACGTCCCTGGTTACGGACACACGAACCATCAGTCAGCTGGGGCACTGGTGAAATCACCCGATGGGGCTCTTCTTGCCATGAGAACTGTTTGAAGACCATACAACCCATCCGACGACCTCCGGTTCCAGAGTCCCTACCGTGACTGCCCTCGGCCTATTGGTCCTTCGCGGACGTCTTTGACAAAAAGGAATCAGAGGTACTTCCGCCACATCGTCCTTACGATTGTGCCATCGACCTGCTCCCGGGAACTACACCACCTCGAGGACGGATATATCCACTGTCTCCAGCCGTAACAAGGGCCATGTCTACTTACATCACAGAGAGCCTGGCAAGGGGATTCATTCGGAGATCCTCCTCTCCTGCTGGAGCAGGCTTCTTCTTCGTTAAGAAGAAAGAAGGCGACTTACGCCCATGCATAGACTACCGGGGATTGAACCAAATCACCGTGAAAAACAAGTACCCCCTGCCGCTCATCCCCGAATTGTTTGATCGGCTTAGAGGAGCTCGTGTGTTCACTAAGTTGGATCTTCGGGGTGCCTACAACCTGGTCCGCATCCGCTCTGGGGACGAATGGAAGACCGCGTTCAATACTCGCGATGGGCACTATGAATACTGTGTGATGCCCTTCGGCCTCTGTAACGCACCAGCAGTCTTTCAAGAATTGGTGAACGACGTGTTCCGGGACCTTCTCTACGTCTGTGTGGTGGTGTATCTGGATGACATCCTTGTCTTCTCTCCGGACCTCCAGACCCACAGAGAGAACGTGCAGCTGGTTCTACAAAGACTGAGAGAGAATCGTCTGTACGCCAAGTACGAGAAGTGTGTCTTCGAGCAGTCTTCTCTTCCCTTCCTGGGTTACATCATCTCCGATACCGGACTGCAGATGGATCCAAAGAAGGTCTCCTCCATTCTCAACTGGCCTCCTCCTTCTGGAATAAAGGCAATCCAACGCTTTCTGGGATTCGCCAACTATTACCGCCAGTTCATCCCTCACTTCTCTGCTCTGACTGCTCCTCTCTCCGCCTTGACCAAGAAGGGGGCTAATCCAAAGGACTGGTCACCTGCGGCCGACGCCGCGTTTGGCTCTCTAAAGCGGGCATTTGCCTCCTCTCCTGTGCTCCACCGTCCGGAGTTAAACCGACAGTTCACCTTGGAGGTGGATGCCTCCTCCTCGGGAGCCGGAGCAGTGCTCATGCAGAAGTCCTCCTCCGGGAAGATGGTGACTTGCGGTTTCTTCTCCAAGAGCTTCTCAGCGCCTGAACGCAACTACACCATCGGTGACCGAGAGCTATTGGCAGTCAAACTGGCTCTGGAGGAATGGCGCTACCTTCTGGAAGGAGCAGTGTACCCCGTTATTATTTACACGGACCACAAGAACCTGGAATACCTGCGGTCTGCTCAGCGACTGAACCCAGGGCAAGCCAGGTGGTCCTTGTTCTTTGCCAGATTCGATTTCCAGCTCCATTTCCGACCCGCGGACAAGAATGTACGCGCTGATGCCTTGTCCAGGTCTTTCATGCCCATGGAGCAGGAGGAGGAGACATCCCAACCCATCATCTGTCCTAGTAAAATCATTCCGGTGGCCCCTGTCACCCTGGCCCAGATACCGCCCGGGAAGACCTATGTCTCTGAGACTGACAGGCAAAAAGTGTTACACTGGGGCCATGCCTCGAAAATAGCCGGTCATGCTGGTCAGAAGAGAACATGGAGTACGATTGTACGTCATTACTGGTGGCCATCCCTTCGCACGGACGTTGCTTCTTTTGTCTCAGCCTGCTCCTCTTGTGCCAGGAACAAGACGCCCAAACACCTGCCATATGGCCGTCTTCTGCCTCTGCCTATACCCTCAGTTCCGTGGCAACACATTGCGATGGACTTTATTACGGACTTGCCATTGTCCTCCGGACACACAGTCATATGGGTCGTGGTGGATCGGTTCTCTAAAATGGCTCATTTCGTCCCTATGGCTGGACTGCCCTCTGCCCAGGAACTCGCTGACGCCTATATACAACACATCTTCCGCTTGCATGGCTTTCCATCACACATTGTGTCCGACAGAGGAACTCAGTTCACCTCCCGCTTCTGGAGGGCCCTCTGCAAACATCTGGGAGTGACTCTGGACTTTTCTTCAGCCTACCATCCTCAGTCGAATGGCCAAGTGGAACGGGTCAACCAGATCTTGACCTCCTTCTTACGTCACTACGTCAACGCCCATCATGACGACTGGTCCACGCTTCTTCCTTGGGCTGAATTCTCCCATAACCACCACGTCAGTGAGTCCTCCTCCAGCTCTCCCTTCCATGTCATTTACGGACTTCAGCCTTCCGTCCCATTGCCTGTATCCTCTTCCTCGGATGTCCCTGCTGCTGATGCTGTAGCCCGTGACTTTACAACCATTTGGGACTCTGTTAAGGCGTCCCTTGGACGTGCTTCCCTGCGGATGAAGAGACACGCAGACAAGAGGCGTCTGGACCCTCCGTGTTTCTCTCCAGGAGATCTCGTCTGGCTTGCTTCCAAGTACGTCCGATTGAAGCTACCATCCTACAAGCTGGGACCTCGCTACATCGGGCCGTTTAAAGTCCTCAGCAAGATCAATGAGGTCTCCTACAAGCTGCAGCTCCCGGCCACGATGAGGATACCCAACTCCTTCCACGTCTCCCTGCTCAAGCCGGTTGTCCTTGGTCCCTTCTCCGCTGCTGCCAGTTCGGCTCCTCCTCCTATTGCCGATGACGACATCTATGCGGTAAGGGATATCGTGGCCATGAAAACCGTACGGGGTCGACAGTTCTTCCTGGTGGACTGGGCAGGGTATGGTCCTGAGGATAGGTCCTGGGAACCCCGGGAGAATGTGGGTACTCCTCTGATCCGTGCCTTCCTGTCCCGGTTGCGGGGAGGGGGGCGTGGGGGGGGGTACTGTCACGCTCCCCGGGTCCCCTGCTCTGCTCCCCGGCTCACCTGCCACGCCTCCCGGCTTCCCTGCGTCGCTCCCCGGTTCTTCTGTCCGGTCTCCGCCGCTCCCCGGTCTCCAGCCTCCATTGCCTGCGCTTCCCAGGCGTCCTGGTCCCCGCTCCCGGCGCCCGTCGGCTACTCAGCCCCAGCCCGGCTCTGATGCTTCCTCCTCACCGCTCCCTGCTCTGGCTTCTGGCACCCGGGACTCGCGCATGCGCATTAGGGCGCGCGCGCGGTCATTGACCCTTTCTTAAAGGGCCAGCGTCCACTGACAGGAAATGAAGCACACAGGTACAGTGTATAAAGGGGTTTAGTGTCCAAGTGGGCGGGGCCTGTTCTTCGTGTTTCCCAAGCTAGGAGTCAGGTCTCCTTGTGTTCCTGTGAGATACTCACCTCTCTCTCTTCTAGAGCCGATCCTGCCTCGCCATCCGGTCCTGCCGAATCCCGAACCCCGAACGCTGCCTATCTGCCATCCCGACAGTCCGTTCCATCTCTGATCCCTGCGGTGACCCGTCATCTCGCTCCATCGGTTCCGGACTCCGCCTGACAACATCTCGGCTTCCGAACCTGAGCTCCGTCACCCGGACTACCATCAGTGACTCCGTGGTCCCAGGGACTTCTCCATTCTACTCTTGTGCACGGACTGTCCTGCTACCTGTAGTGCTCCAGCTACCGGACCCCTTACCATCATCAAGGAGTTCGGCCCAGTGGATCCACCTCCTGGGTCTGCCCGTCCACCTGGCCCTAACACATATCTTCACTTCTGGACATTGGGATCTTACATTACACAGTAACCTCTGAGGCATGAACAGGGCCAGAATATCTAGCCTACAGTGAAGAGGCCAAGATGTGTCATGCCTCGGAGAAATGAAGGGGCAGTCAGAGAAATGAGTGATTAGATGAGTGTTAGGTTTTTTTAACCCCTTCAGGACCAATGATGTCCATATACGTCATCGGCCATATGTCTGCCTTTGATGCAGGCTCCCACGCCGAGCCCACATCTTTCCTGACACTTGACAGGTGATTTAATCAGCAATGAAGTGCCTCTCAACCATAGGTGAATCCAAGATCCACTCATGGCTGTTGACCAGATAAATGCCATTGTCAATCTCTGACAGGGGTTTTTAACATCCCCATGTCTATCATCATTATCCTCCTGTGAACGCCGGCTGTGAGCCAGCAGTCATAGGAGATTGTGATTTCTGCTATACTGAGCAGTGCTTATGCTGATGCATTGCTCTGTGGAACACAAGCGATCGGATGATTGCAGCTTTAACACTAGAACTACTGGACTCGTGACACCTACTAGAACTACATAGTGCGAAGTAGTCAAAATGACTACCTCAGTAGTTCTAGTGTTAAGTCCCCTAAGGGGACTACTAAGTACTGTAAAAGGTAACAAAATATATTTAAAAAAAAGTTCAAAACACCCCTTTTGCCCTAATAAAAATAAAACAATGAAAAAAAACCAAACCATATTTGGTATCGTCACATTCAAAAATGTCCGATCTATCAAGATATAAATTCAATTAATCTGATTGATAAATGGTGTAATGAGAAAATGAATTAAAATGCCAGAATTATGTTTTTTTGGTCACTGCAACATTGCAATAAAATGTAATGAAAGGCGATCAAAACATTGTATATACCCCAAAATGGTGTCAGTAAAGACATCAGCTCAAAGAAAATAAGAATAAGCCCTTACACAACTCAGATCCCAAAAGATGAGAATGTTACAGGTCTCTGAATGTGGTAGCAAAAGCAAAATTCTTTTTTTTTTGTTACACATTTCTGGATTTTTTTCTTCACTTAAATAAAAAAACTATGCATGTTTGGTATCTATGTACTTGCACTGACCTGTGGAATCATATTGGTAGGTCAGTTTTACCATATTATGAACATGGTAATTAAAAAAAAAACAAACACATTGTGGAATTGCACTTTTTTCAGTACACTATGTGGCAGAATGAATAGTGTTATTCAAAAGTACATCTCTTTCCCCTAAAAACAAGCCATCATATGGCTATAAATAAAAAAAAAAAATAAAAAAAAAAAGCATTTTGGGTCTGGGAAGAAGGAAAGGAAAAGACTGCTATATATGCAGTAGGATTAAAATGTGTTTTCTGAAACAGACCCCTTCTTTAACAAGAACCAACCACCAGGATTTTCATATATACTAAAGCCAGTGCTATACTGGCGCTATCATACTGATTCTATACATACCTTTAGTTGTGAGATTGGATGTATGCTTTCTGAAATATAGGCAAGTAAAGTTTGTGAAATGCACTGTTATTTGATTGATAGCAGCTACAAAATATGTAATAGGTGGGTCGGGTTTTGATAGTAATTCTCGCCCCTGTCTGCCGGTCTGGCCTTTCTTGTTTTCTGTGAAATAATCCATTCATATTGACTATATTTTTGTAGTTGTACGGAAGAGGATACAAGAGAATGTTCATTCAATCAGATCTAACAGGCCTGGTAGGAGAACACTGTCCTCTGCTGGTCGAAGGAACAACCCAGAACTTATGAGCAGCACAACTGTTTGTTAAGGGTAAGGGATTAAGAGATAGGTCAGGTGATAACAGTGTTGCAGCAGCAAAATCTAGAAGAAGCTCGGGATGTCAGAGAAGGCAGTGGACGTAGGAGCAGGAGTGCGGAATGCTCACCATCCTGCTTAGGAAGCAACTGGGCCTATTTACAGCCCACAGTTGTTGCCTGTGAAGATCTCACAGCTTCAGACTGCGGGGTCAAGCCAAGAAGACCAGACGTCGCTTTGTCAAGACCCCCCAGTTGCAGACTGCGTTGTCAAGCTGAGAAGACCAATTCCTGTTGGAACCCGAGGGGGCAAGGCTGGTGCTTATTGCTTAACTATGCAGTACTTAGTGATGTGAAGTTGTTCCTAAATTGCACCATATTGCTTGTAGACTGGTCTACCAATCATCTGCTGTTATTTTTAAAGAATAAGTGTATTGCTCTATTAGATTCCCCGTAACTGACGTTGTTAGGCCGTGACACCGACAAGCATAAGAACCTAATTGCAGTTTAATCCGGGGTTATTGATTGTACATTAGTAAAATGTATACCCCTGGATTAGTTATATTAGAAGTATTTAAATAAATGTTTATGTATATTTTACATGCAAGCTGATTCTTCTGTCACCCATCATATTACTTATTGATTCTTTTGTATTTAGCCATATCCTAAGTTGTTTAATATTAAATATAAGTGTAAGTCACCACCGTGTTGTATTCATCTGTGTGATGCATTTTTGGACCTCTTTCTTCATAGTCATACAGTTTTGTTTGTGAAATGGCCAAAGTGTGAACGTGCTCTTACACATTGTAAACCAATTTATGCCCCGACTCATTTCTTTAGTTTTGCTGTAGTTTTTTTAGTACCGTGTTTTTCCAAAAATAAGACACTGTCTTATATTTTTTTTGTCCCCCAAAAAAGCACTAGGGCTTATTTTTGGAGGAGGTCTTATTCTTGGAGAAAGACGATTGGGGGTAAGTTTACCCCCCAAAAAAGCAGACCCCCCCCACTTCCCAGGAGACTCATACTCACCAGACCAGGACGTATGCGTGATCTCCTGTGATCTCTGGTCGGTGCTGCACGCCATTCTCCCCTGCTGCTGGCTGACACACACAGCAGATCGCAGGCACACACAGCAGATCACACACACAGCAGATCACACACACACACACACACCAGATCACACACACACACACATACACAGCAGATCGCAGATATACACAGCAGATCACACACAGCAGATCACAGGCACACAGCAGATCGCAGGCACACACAGCTGATCACAGATACACACAGCCGATCACAGATACACACATCCGATCGCAGGCACACACACAGCATATCGCAGATATACACAGCAGATCACACACAGCAGATCGCAGGCACACACAGCCATCACAAATACACACATCCGATCGCAGGCACACACAGCTGATCACAGATACACACAGCTGATCGCAGGCACACACAGCCGATCACAGATACACACATCCGATCGCAGGCACACACAGCCGATCACAGATACACACATCCGATCGCAGGCACACACAGCCGATCACAGATACACACATCCGATAGCAGGCACACACAGCCGATCACAGATACACACAGCCGATCACAGGCACACAGCCGATCACAGATACACACATCTGAACGCAGACACACACAGCCGATCGCAGAAAAACACAGCCAATCGCTTACACACACACAGCCGATTGCAGACACACACACTCACACACACACACATCACATCCAGCACTTACGGTAGCAGGGAATGAGAGCAAGTCACGTGTCCGGCCGCAAGTCCTGTTCATTGCGCTCCACTGCACTGCCTCTCAGGATTCTCCCAGCTTCGGTGTCGCTGGATGAGGTGAGTGTGTATGCGATCCGATGTGTGTGCGATCTGATGTTTGTGTGTGTGATTTGATGTTTGCGTGTGATCCGATGTTTGTGTGTGCGATCTGATTATGTGTGCGATCTGACTGTGTGTGCGATCTGATGTTTGTGTGTGAGATCTGATTGTGTGTGTGTGTGTGTGTGTGTGTGTGAGAGAGAGCTGATGAGTGTGGGTGTGTGATCACTACAGGTCCTGCCGCTCAGTGTCGGGTGAGTGTAATTGCCAGGTGCCGCTGTGTATAATAAAGTGTCCTGTAGTATCTGTAACTTTTTTAGCTGCACGGACACTTCATTATTGATCTGGGACTAGGGCTTATTTTCGGGGGAGGGCTTATATTTAAGCCTTTCTCCGAAAATGTTGAAAATCCCTGCTAGGGCTTATTTTTGGGGGAGGTCTTATTTTTGGAAAAACACGGTACTTTGTGCAAGTATTGGCTTGTCCCTCCTCTCTGAACCAGGTATTTCATCTATGTAGCTTCCCATAGTCAGGAGGCTAAACTGTAGAGCTCCGGTCGTGTTCTTCCCTTATTCACATCAATATCAGCTGACACAAGGTAAGGTTTTAATACTAGAGACAGTATAGGAACACCCCGACTGGGTACACCTTGTCGCTTAGAGATGGCTTTTACACTTTTTGATTAAATAGTGTTAACCAAGTACTCTATGTTATTTACATTTTCTATTACTATTTACTTACAATAGGGTATATGCTAATTTTGTGTTCTTATCTTGGGGATGTTTGTAAAATGGTCACAGTGTGAATGTGCTCTTACATACCAACTTAGGCTCCGGCTTATTTATTTGATTTGGAATATACAATCAGAAAATCACAAAACATATACAGTGGAACCTTGCTTAACGAGAACAATCCGTTCTGGGACTGTGCTTGTTAATCAAGGTACTCGTTCAGCAGAGCAAGGTTTCCCATAGGAAATCATTGCAATGCTGACTATCCGTTCCACAACTTCTAAAATGTCCCATCCTGGTCCCCTATTGTGCCATTCCACACATGCACAAACATGCACAACCACACACAAACACGCACAAACACACACAAACACACATGCATGCATGCACACACACATATTATATGCTCACCTTACCTTCCGTTCCATCACCGGTCTGCTGGGACTTGCTGTTCTCTGGTACGGGGCCGGGCTGTGTATCACGTTACCATAATGACGAGGCAGGAACTTCCCGGCCAGTGCGCTGACGTCAAAGGCAGAGCCGCTTGCCTCTGATTGGCCAGCGCTCTGCCTTTCATTAGCGGTGACAGGAAGTTCCTCCCTCGTCGCTATGGTTTCAGATACACAGCGTGGACTGGAGCGTAGCGGTGCACTACAGCACCCAGGAGGCCGGCGATGAAACGAAAGGTAAACATATGTTATATTATATGCTCACCTTACCTTCTGTTCCATCGCAGACCTCCTGGGTCTTGTAGTTCGCCGCGAGGACGTCGCAATGTACCCAGGAACTACAAGAACCATGAGACCAGTGGTGGAACGGAAGGTAAGGTGAGCATAATACTGTATGTGCATGCATGCGTGTTTGTTTGTGTGTGTTTGTGCGTACATGTGTGTGTTTGTGTGGACTGCAAGTGCGGGTCAGAGTGTGGTGGATGGACGAAACCGGAAGTGTGTGCGGTGAGAATTTCGCTCGTACAGCCAAGCTTTCTCGTAAAGCGGGTTACAAATTTACAGAAAGCTTTGCTTGTTAAGCAAAATTCTCGTTAAGTGGGTTACTCGTTAAGCGAGGTACCACTGTATTTGGTATGTATATTTAGTAATTTGCTGATGGAATAAACACTTTCACACCTTCTTTTATTTTTGGACGTCATTGACCCATATGAATTAATGGATTTTATTAATTTTGCATCATAGTGTTAATTGCATAGATTACGTTTGCTGCTGACAGCAAAAATATTTATGGATTTTCATACATGACCAAATCATCTGTTATTCAAGTACAAGGCTTAATTATTTTTTTTTTTAATATTTGTATTTTTCAATTTGTTCTTTTTTTTTTTAGGCAAGTACAAAGCAGTCCATAGATACATCACATATATCCCATTTTTTTTTAGATCTGAAGTTTCAATAAGAGCTAACATTTACTTAAAGAGGACCAACCACCAGGATTTTCCTAAATAAACTAAAGCCAGTGCAATACTGGTGCTATCATGCTGATTCTATACATACCTTTAGTTGTGTGATCAGATGTATAGTTTCTGAAATACAGGCAAGTAAAATCTGTGAAATTCACTATTATTTAATTGATAGGTGGGTCGGGTTTGCTAGTTCTTGCCTCCCCTGTCTGCCTGGCTTTCCTTCCTCCCTCTGTGCTTCTTCCCTCCTTCCTCCCCCTGTAATAACAGAGACAGGAGGAGGAAGGACAGGCAGGCAGACAGGGGCGGGCATAACTAGCAAAACCCAACCCACCTATTAGATATTCTGCAGCACCTGACGTGAGTTCCTGGCTTCTGACGTGTTCTCCGGCGTGTCCCCTGACCTCGGCTCTGCTTTCCCCCAGTGTATCTTATGTGACATCCTGGCTTCTGACCTCCAGCTTGTGCTCTGACCTCAGCTTTGCTTCCTCCCTGTGTTCCATACATGACCTCCTAGCTCTTGACCTCCGGTTTGTTTGACTTCCCCGTCACTAGTTGCATCTGGTGACACCTAGTGGTAGTTCATCACAAGTGTATTTCACTAAATTTACTTGCCTTTATTTCAGAAACTATACACCCGATCTCACAACTAAAGGTATGTTTAGAATCAGCATGATAGTGCCAGTATAACACTTGCTGTAGTTTATACAGTATAGGAAAATCCTGGTGGCTGGTCTTCTTTAAAACTTCACAGAGATCGGCCTTCTGGAATCAAATTTTAACAGTTTCCTTGTTTAACACAAGAAGTCCCAGAAATTTCGAGCTCCATTGGGTTCCAATGGTATAAATGTTAAATGACCCCTCTCTGGGACTTCTAGTGTTAAAAAAGTGTAAATGGAGGATAGATTGGGCTACCAGAGGTTTCTTTGTTTGGCTCAGATTTTGGCACTATAGTGGGCTTAAAGAATCAACAGAAAAGAACCTGAATTTGATCTTATTGATACTAGTGTCTATTTCTTGGTCATTTCACAAATAACCTAAGAGACCTGATTTATCATCTATGTTCAGTATAGACTCAGATTTGACCCCTCATCACCATTCCCTCTCCAGGACATAATGAATCCCGGTCCAACACTATAAACAATCCATTTTTTTTATATATGCAGTCAATTTATATAGCAAACCGTGGAGAATCTCTATATAAATATTGGTTTAGCGCATGCAATGGATCATCCAATGTGTGGCGTTAGCAGACTTTATTTTTATTTTTGATAATATATTACTTCACCTTTGTGTAAACTGCTATGAAAATGTTCATAATAATTCTATTTAATTCTCAGCTGTGAAATAATTGATTATTTTGAGCATTTTGCAACTTATTTCATCTTTGCATTAATTGACCAGCCAAATACCCGCAGAGCATGGAAAGAAAAGACTCTTCTGGTTGTTCAAAGACCGTTAGTAGCCCTCACTATAATTGTCTGACTTAAGACAGTGGGCCAAACAGCAGTTGAATGACGTCTATAAACTAAAACCAGATGGGGTGCTGAAAAGGAATCAAAATCTATAAAAATAAAAAAAAAGATAGTGAGGCCAGCAATTTATGTGTCAAGAAAAACTGAGAGAAAAATTTGACACTCTGATGTCTAGCAGATAGCACTTAAATCATTTTTCTCCAAACTTCAGTCATAAATCTTCAAAGAGGTATAGCCATAATACAAATTTTTAGACTAAGAAGTTGTGTTTGAAGTTATTTTATAGGATTTTGCTGTAAGGGCTCCAATTGATTTCTAGTAGGATAAAAGGAGAGAACTTTATTTTCGAAGCTTTGTCGGAAAAAGCTTTGCATCCATTGGTTGTTTTGCCAATATACCTGCAGGGTACGATGGTGTTGACACTGATATTATATGCCTATATGAATTGAGTTGAGTTTACACCTCCTGCTGTTTATGTTATGGTAAAAATCTGTCACAAACCTGGGAATGATTTATGAAATATTTAATAACACGAGACAAAAAAAAAAAAACTTCAAGATCTGGAAGTAGAAATGTAGAACATCTCATTAAAAATATATTACAGGTTACATTTTGTTTTCTTTTTCCTCTTTTCGGAGAATAAAAATAAAATTAAAAATGGATCCATTTGAAAATGACAGTATTGCAGTTCACATATAACATGAGTGAGACGGAATATTCTACCGAATGTGGAAGAGTTTAACAAACATGTTCCAAAGCAAATCAATTCTTTTTTTTTTTACAATGTCAACAGTTTCGAGCGAGTTCAGTGGTAAGAAATATTTGCATTCCGGCCTTTCTGAATATTTGTTTCCTGCTTTTTCCTTTTCATTTTTTGTTATGGCATGACAAGGAACACTATAGTAGAGTTAGCAATGTAAGAAAAAAAAGATATTGTCCTATAATGGTCCTCGTTCAATTTTCAAGTCTATAAAACTTTTCTTTGAATACTACTTGGTAAAGTAATGTCTTAACAAATACTACCTAAGAAGGAAATTCAAATTTTCCTTTTTCACTCGAAAATGTTACTTTTTCCTCAAATTTAGAATGTACACAAGACTAACAAGAGAAAATGCACCATATAATTTGTTTTGCATTTTTTCCTGAGTACACTGATATCTCATATGTGGTGGAAATCAACTGTTTGGGTGCACGGCAGGGCTCGGAAGGGAAGGAGCGCCATTTGCATTTTAGAGCACAAAATTGTCTTGAATAGATAGCGGACATCATGCCGCATTTGGAGACCCCCTGATGTGCTTAAACAGTGGAGCTCCCTCACAAGTGACCCCATTTTGGCAACTAGACCCTTCAAATAATTTATCTAGATGTTTGTTGAGCATCTGGAACCCACAGGTGCTTCATAGAATTTTATACCTTTTAACCTATTAAGAATTGGAGCCATATTTGAATAAAATATACAAGATAAAAATATATACTTTATTAAACATATATGCAGACAAACAAAGATATTACATACAAGGTGACACCCCCCAAGGAAGCCCACGCGAAACGTGCATAGGGGTTACAGGAGTGCCTGTTGCCAACAGGGATTACTATGGGTAAGTGCTGTGACTTTTTTGTGCAATATATTGCTATAATTAATGAAATATTCCTGTAAAGCAGAGCACAGTCTGCATGCATACCCCATTGGAGGTATATGTGCTCCCCCTTGGTACTTAGACAACTCTCTGGCACCATAGCTAGTTCATAGTCTGCACCATGCACTTTCACCTCGTATGTAATATCTTTGATTGTCTACATATATGTTTAATAAAGCATATATTTTTTATCTTGTATTTTTTGTGAAAATATGGCTCTAATTCTTTATAGGTTAAATGCTTCTAGGGGAGGTTTTCACAGTTTTCAAAACATTAGTTATGATCCTAGTTCCTGGTCTACACTGATAGCTACTGGGGTACTTTCTGTAGGGATTCAGATGTGTTTCTATAGAATTGTATACCATTGAGCTATGAAAATAAAAAAATAAATTTTTAACCACAAAAATGTTGTTTTAACTTTACATTTTCAAATTCACAAGGATAACAGGAGATAATACACTGTACAATTTATTGTGCAATTCCTCCTGTTAGTGATGATTTAGTCTCTAGAAAACACCTATGGTGTCAAACGCAGTGAATGTTGCAGAATTAAAAATTACAAATAAGCCCTTGTTGTGCCCAGTACACTGTAGTGCCCGTACATTGTGCCCAGCTCATGCTTCTGGAGACCTGCACCCCGTAAATTAAGCGGGCTTCCTCACTACAAAAATGCCAAACATTTGGACCCTAACTGTGGTTTAGGCACATTGTAGGGCTCAGAAGGAATGGAGGAGTAAATTTGAATTTGGAAGTGCAGATTTTGCTAGATTTCTTTTTGAGGTGGGGAGCTATAACAGTTTCCACAGCCTTTGTGTTATCAGTAACATGGAAACCCCCTATATTTCCATTAACAGATGACAGACCTGAGTGGGGACTTGTGTTTTTATAGTTTGAATTGAATGCTATTTGCTGGTGATTTGGGTACAGCACATTTTGGATCAGTCCACATTTATCTCTTGCTCTATGCTAAGCTTTTACATTAGGATTTCTATCTACATCTTTGAAATACGTGATTCAGGTGAAACCCCCAATGGATCCATTCATTAATGAAGCAGCAGAGTTAAGGCCGCTTTACATGCTACGACATCGCTAGTAATTGCTAGCGATGTTGAGCGCTAAAGCACCCACCACCATCGAACATGCGATATCGTGTGATCGCTGCCGTAGAGAACATTATCGCTACGACAGCGTCACATGCACTTACCTGCCCTGTGATGTCGCTGTGACCGATGATCCGCCTCCTTTCTAAGGGGGCAGTTCATTCAGCGTCACAGCAACGTCACAGCAGCGTCACTGAACCACCGCCCAATAGAAGCGGAGGGGCGGAGATGAGAGGGACGTAACATCCCTCCCACCTCCTTCCTTCCGCATTACGGGCAGCAGCAGGTAAGGTGAGGTTCCTCATTCCTGCGGTGTCACAGATAGCGATGTGTGATGCTGCAGGAGAGATGAACTACTTCGTACACCGAGCAGCAGTGATAATCGAGAATAGGGGGCATGTCACCAATGAGCGATTTTGATTGTTTTTGCGATGATTCAAAATCGCTCATAGGTGTCATACGCAAGGACATTGCTAAAGCGACCGGATGTGCGTCACAAATTCCGTGACCCCAACGAGATCGCTTGAGCGATGTCGCAGCGTGTAAAGCGGCCTTTACTTTGGACTGTTAGGACTTTGTTCAGTGGTGTACGTCTTTTCAAAGGTGAACAAAACTATTTATGACTGCATTTTTGTACATATATGATGAATGACCACGGTACTTCTGTTTGTAGTGCCCAAGTAGGATCCAATCCCTTGGTATGGTAAGAGAGAAAGACTTGGCACTCAGATTGCTGAACAAAAGCTGTGATTTTTTATTTTGAAAGCCTTACAAAGTGAACAGAGCACAGACATTTAGGTCCTAATACATGGGACTTTCACCAATGTTCACGCTGGAGTTCACTTGTGACTTTGTTTCATAGATGCTGATAGAGTCTGCGGTTTTCACCGCTCTATCAGGACATGCTGCCCTGATAGAGCGATGGAAACTGCAGGCTCCTTATTACAAATTCTCAATCACAATTAACAAATTCTTATTCTTTACTTGATTTTTGCTGTCATAAAATGAAGGGAAACAAAATCTTTAAATGTAGGAAAGTCCATTACAACTTTTGGTGAAAAAGATGGATTCACTTTTAAAGTGATTCGATCATTAGAGACTGTCGGTTACGGCTCCTGAGTAGAGAGAATTTGAATTTCTCCCATTCTTCTTGCACACATGTTCACAACTAAGAAGACCGTTTTTAGAAATAAAAACTAGAGATAATCGAATATCTCAAATATTTGGCTTCACGAATATCCCACGAATAGGTCGCCGCTATGCGAATATTCGATGAGCAATGTAAGTCTATGGGAAGCCCGAATAGTTCTGAATAGTTGTTATTCGGGTTTCCCATAGACTTACATTGCCCATCAAATATTCGCGAATAGTCGAATAGCGGCGACCTATTCGGCAAATATTCGCGAAGCCGAATATTTGAGGTATTCGATCAGCCTTAATAAAAACCTGATGGACTACTCATTGATTTTAAAATGACTTTTGGTTAAGCCTAAAAAAAAGAAATCCAGGTTGAATGGGGAAAAAATGTAACTCTTGGTGTCATCCAACCATCGCCTTTTTTTGGAAAATAGCCGTGGTCCTTTTCTTTCAACCTCAATGGTAATAACTTTAGCTGATATTCCTTTTTTTTCTTGGATTGACATTTTTTTGAATTACCAGGCAGCAAGATGTATATTCTAAATTGTTCTCACTTCATAACATGCAAATATAGGGCTCTTGAGACCACATTTCTGTGTCTGTCTCTATATACCACTGCTTTGTCAATAGCTTGACTTGACTTCATAGGCTTGAATGAAGCTTCCAGAGGAAGTGGTTTAATTTCCAGTTGAATTCTTGTAGTTGTACAATATAGTAGGTAAAAAAGACAATTCTGAACCAGAGCTGCACATAGATGATGTTAGCAAGATGGCTGACAACACGAACTGGGGAAGAAGAGAGGGTTTACTGACATCAGAGCATCTACAGGGAGAGAATGAGGACAAACTTCTAAAAATGTCAAACCTTATTGCATAACAACATAATAGAAACAATACAACACTACTGTATGATTTCCAAGTCGTGGGACATGACATGAATACTTTGAAGAAATACTAAATCATAGAATAGGAAATCCTCTCTCTGGGGAATAAAAAAGGAATCTCTGACACATCTGACACATCCAATTCAGGTTAGCATGTACTACCAAAATAAAATTTACAATTAAAGAGGACTTTTCACCAAATTTTTCATGTTGAACATGAAACAGGATGTAATGCTGCCCACAGCGCGGACTAGAATTTTATTTTTATTCTGCCTTTCAATTGCGGAGATATTAGTTTTGCTCTTTGCTTATGGTAGTTCAGCTTCATACAGAGTGAAAACTGTTTGATAACATCCACTTGGACTTTAAAAAAAAATAATTCATTACGTGTCAAACACTTTGATTGCTAATATTTCCACAAAATTAAAAAAAAAAACATTTTATTCCGTTCTCCAGCTACTATTAAATTGCTTATCTAGTTCAAAATGATAAATTTAGTGAAATTTCATCTTTAAAATAATTGAAGTGAAAGCATACTGTATACTAGTTTGAAACTTTACCTCTTGCTTAAGGAATCCATCAGATTTGGATTGTCCTTTGGATGTAAAGAGAACAAGTTTTTTCTCTTTAAGTTTCTTGTTATCTCTGTACACCTCAATATGTCTCCTAGAAGACTTCAAGAATCATTCATGATTTATCTCTGTACACCTCAATATGTCACCTAGAAGACTTCAAGAATCATTCATGGGAATCCACATAACTGCAACTGAGGAAGCCGGACATCATTTTCCCCCCTTTTAAATGGACAACTGACAAAGTTGGAATATTTTGTGCTGCTCAATGGAAAATGAGAGCTGACAAGATTTTTAGTTTTTTGTTCTATCTTGGTCGTTTAGAAATAACACTGTTGTTATGTTGTCTGAAAACATTTTTAAATGGCACCCAAACAGTTGTTTTCCTAATTTTTTGAGAACTCTTTTGTTATACCCTTAATTATTTGTAATTTCAAATGTAATTCTTTAGATGAAGAGGTCACATGCCCCAGAGAATTATGCTTCCCATTCCCACACACTTGTAGTCAGACGTAATACTGATTTTGGATTGCATAAAATACCTCTTTTTAGGATGTCTAGATTTTTCCACCAATTCAGTGCTTCTTTTTTAAAAGATGCATTTTCTTGTTCATAATTAGCTTGTTCTAGGATCCTAAGACCTGAGTTGGAAGGGTCAAGAGTGAAACTGAGCTCATTGCTCAGCTAGAATACAAGATGTTGAGACCAGTGATGAGCGAGCACTAAAATTCTAGACTGATCGTTACTTAAATAGAGTAGGTTGGACACCTAGATTGTCTCAATTTGACTATAATGGAAGTCAATGGGGTACTTGAGCATTTTCTCAGAAGACCCTCCCACCATTAGAACATGGAGGCTGAAAAATCTCTTAAATGGATGGAAACAGAATCAGGGAGATGCCTGGACATGTCTCTAACTCCCAAGTTGAGTCTAGGAACTTAATAAATAAATAAAACATTTTAAAAAATGACGTAGGGTCCCCCACATTTTTGATAACCAGCCAAGATAAAGCAGACAGCTGATGGCTGGTATTATCAGGCTGGGAAGGCCCATGGTTGTTTGTCCCTTCCCATTCTATAAATACCGGCCCGCAGCCACCCTTGAAGTTGCGCATCACATTAGATGCGAAAATTCTGGCGCTTTGTCCGGCTCTTCCCGATTGCACTGGTTCGGTAGCAATTGGGGTAATATTTTTTAGGTTGATGTCAGCTGTGTAATGTCAGCCCATCTATGTAGCAATGGTAAATCAAATTTTTTTCTGAATAGTGTGCATCATATAATGGTGATGAGGACTCGAATCGCCCCATAAATAAGTTTGCAAAACTTGGGGCGACCCGCGTTTTGAGAACTTATATATGGGGGCAATTTGAGTCCTCATCACCATTATATGAATGGGGACGTGGGTCACTCCAAGTTTTGCAAACTTATTTATGGGGCAATTCGAGTCTTCATCGCCATTATATGATATGGGGATGCAGGTGGCCCCAAGTTTTGTAAACTTATTTATGGGGTGATCCGAGTCCTCATCACCGTTATATGATGCACACTATGCAGAAAAAAATTTGCTTTACCGTCGCTACATAGATGACAATAATTTTTTGGTCAGGTACAGAGGAAGAGGCGCAGGAACTTATTGAGAAGTTAAATAACAACGAATGGGGGATTTCATTCATATCAACCATTAGTAAAGAAAAAATGATATATCTAGACCTGGAAATTAGTCATACAGGGACAATAATAAACTCTAAAACACATTTTAAAAGGGTGGATACTAATGGCTATTTAGACTTCAGGAGTGCTCATCATCCCAGCTGGAAAGAAAACATTCCTTATAGCCAGTTTTTAAGGCTTAGAAAAAACTGTAGGGACAAAGAAGTTTATATAAATCAAGCTAATATCCTAAAACTCCGTTTTAATGATAAAAAATATCCACAAAAGTTAGTTGAGGATTTAAAAAAATCAGAGTTGGAGAGGGAAGAGGTGAATAAGGATAATAGCAAAAAAATTTAAACCTTTGGAAATATAATTTTTTAAAGACATACAACAGAAATAATAAAATAATATGGAGCATTCTTAACAAATATTGATATCATCTTAAACGTGACCCACTTTTAAATAAAATACTACTACAAAATCCGGGAATTACCTTTAGAAGGGGAATAACTATCAAAAATCTTATAGCACGTAAACTAAGAAAAACAAGTTAAAACAAATAAAATTCTAGTACAAAAATATAAAAATAAAGGTGTGTAAGAGTGTCATGTTGCTGTTGCAATATTATTAATAATGGAGCAAAGTCCATTACATCTAACCACTACTGGTGAAACTATTGATATTAAAGACCATCCAACATGTAAGTTTTTATGTTATATATGTAACTAGCTGTACTACCTGGCTTTGCCTGGGTTAATAACTGTTGTTAACAAAATAGAATGTATTAACAAAAATGTATTCTGTACACAAAAAACACAAAACAAATAGATAGAAATGTAATTATTAAAAGGCAAAAACTAAGCTAATAGAAGCATTTCACAACATATATTTCAACACCACAGATATTCCACACAGATTTAACTAAATTGGCCAAGTAATGTGCTCTGTCTGTCTCTTTCCACATCTGTCTCTTTCCAGGTCTGTCTCTTTCCAGGTCTGTCTCTTTCCCCGTCGGTCTCTTTCCCCGTCTGTCTCTTTCCCTGTCTGTCTCTTTCCCCGTCTGTCTCTTTCCCCATCTGTCTCTTTCCCCGTCTGTCTGTCTCTGTCTGTCTCTTTTTTTGTCTGTCTCTATCTCTCTGTTTCTTTCTCCATCTGTCTCTTTCTAGTTCTGTCTCTGTCTCTTTCCCCGCCTGTCTTTGTCTGTCTCTTTCCCCGTCTGTCTCTGTCTGTCTCTTTCCCCGTCTGTCTCTGTCTATCTCTTTCCCTGTCTGTCTCTATCTCTCTGTCTCTTTCCTTGTCTGTGTCTCTGTCTGTCTCTGTCTCGCTGTCTGTTTGTCTCTATCTGTCTCTATCCGTCTCCCCACCGACATCTTATTACCTCACACATAAGCTTCTTATACTATGAATGTCTTTTGTTCTTATAGCAACCAATCACAGCTCCTACTAATAACCTGTAGTTCCAGGCTCCATTTACTTTAATGGAGGCATGTTTTTTGGAGAGTAACTGTAAAGCACAGGGTTAAATTTTCCTGTCAAAAACATAGTCTACGACGTTCCCTGGGTCACATGAGGTGTCTGTGCAAAATTTCGTGATTGTAAATGTGACGGTGCGGATACACTTTTCGTTTCACGTTTTCCCCATTATGTAGATAGGGGCAAAATTGATTGGTACATTGGAACTCGCGGGGTTAAAATTTCACCTCACAACATAGCCTATGATGCTCTCGGGGCCCAGATGTGTGAGTGTGCAAAATTTTGTGGCTGTAGCTGCGACGGTGCAGATGCCAATCCTGGACATACACACACGCACATACACACACGCACATACACACACATACATACACACACACATCCATACATACATACACACATTCAGCTTTATATATTAGATTACTTGTGAATGTGGTTTTCAATATGTGGGGTGCACAACTCAAAGTCTGCGGTCACGAATAAATGGCCACCGGCATAATTGTAAAAATGGTTTTATTAAACATAGTTTTTCGAGACACTTATTGATAAAACACAGTATGAAATTTTGTATAAAAGTTACACCTTTAGAACAAATATCCACTAATATAAATAACTGATGTAAACTGTTAAATCGTAAGGATTGGAAGCCTATTGGATTTATCACTTCCATAGTTTGTATTCCAACGGTTTGAATGATGTAGTGGAAAATGTATAGCAATTTCATAACAATAAGGGGAAAGGAAGAAAATTTAAGAAAGCTGAATTTTATTTAATAATTTGTAAAACAAATTTTTTTTTACATAATATTCAATAATCCTGATGTTGTTTAACATTTTTGTTTTTGTTTTTATTGCTGAATAATTTTTAGTTTTTTATTAGAAGCGAGTCCTATATAATAAGATTAGAGGCAGGTGGGCGCGGTTAACTGTTCAGGAAGTTTCCACCTTGAAATGAGGGATTAGTCTCCATATAAACATGCTTCTTCATGAAGTTAGATGTATACATCTTTTTACTTTCAATTATACCTGAAGAAGGCTGAAGAATAAAATAAAACATCCGAGCCAAAACGCGTTGTATAATTAACCATATTTTAATGTACAAATAAAATATTTTTTCACTTATTTGTACATTGAATCACCGACAAAGGAAAGAGAAGAAGTTTAATAAAAAATAACTTTTATTAATTAATTGATAAAATATAAAAGCATAGACAAGGATGTCTTCAGGAAAAACAAACCCCATTAATGGGTCAAAAATATGTAACTCACAAAGTCATGTTTGGGAACACCATAATTTCGCATAACAATAATAATAACCATGAAGATATACCAATATTCCTGCAGCTATAAATATATATGTAATATAACACAAAAGTGTTGTAAAAATACAAGACTCAGCTAAGTCAGTTGTGACAAAGTAGCGATCAGTATACCTACGGAATCTTACATAAATGTGAATGATGTCCCACACCCTCTCCGACGCATATTTCGCGCTGTACAGCGCTTTATCCAGGATGACTCCTGGATAAAGCGCTGTACAGCGCGAAAGGTGCGTCAGAGAGGGTGCGGGACATCATTCACATTTATGTAAGATTCCGTAGGTATACTGATCGCTACTTTGTCACAACTGACTTAGCTGAGTCTTGTATTTTTACAACACTTTTGTGTTATATTACATATATATTTATAGCTGCAGGAATATTGGTATATCTTCATGGTTATTATTATTGTTATGCGAAATTATGGTGTTCCCAAACATGACTTTGTGAGTTACGTATTTTTGACCCATTAATGGGGTTTGTTTTTCCTGAAGACATCCTTGTCTATGCTTTTATATTTTATCAATTAATTAATAAAAGTTATTTTTTATTAAACTTCTTCTCTTTTCTTTGTCAGTGATTCATACTTTCCTTATGGATGTTTTCTCATACATTTATATATTTTTGGTGGTGATTTTATTTGTACATTGGTCTAATCATATGACCGAAAATCATCCAATATGTTTCACCATCGGTTGCAGGAGCCCTGCAAGATCCTTTTCTTTATTGAGATTTTGAGCCATCACCATTACCACTTTTGGTGGCAAATGCACATTGCTTTTGTAACATTGTCTTCAAGAAAATGGAGCTGTAATCAGTGCATGCGCGTACCGCGAATCTCTACTGACATTTTATTGAAGAGACTACTGTGGAGTTGAATATGACTGGTTGCAACAGCACATAGCAAATTAAATTTCTTTCTTCAGCACATGTGCCGCCACCGCTCATAGTCATCTCCACAGTATCCTCAGTAAGATGGCGCCAGAGATTGAGGTATGTGCATACTTTAATTATGGTGCCATTTTATTGAAGACAATGTCACAATAGCAATGCACACACATCGCCAACAGGGGTGATGGTGGCGGCGGTGTGAAATTTAAATAAAGGAAAGGAGGCAAGGCAGGAGGAGGAATGATCACAGAGGACCCTACAGACAAAGTCCTGACCCGATGCGCAAGCTACTGCACCAATGATGTAATTTCTGAAGGTTTGAACAAGGTTTATTCTGCAATCAAGCCTTGGGTTTCTCCACTACAGGTATCATTTTAATCAGCATTCTTGCACCCTTATGGCACTGCCTTTAGTTTACAGGGCAAAAACTTGGGGTTGGTTCCTTTTAACCTGAGAGCTGTTACGTGGAGATTTAAATATAATATAGAAACCTGAACATCCTGCCTGCTAATCATCTTATGTTCTTCAGAAACAGATGTTTGTTCCTCCTGAACAATTTCTTTAGTACAAGCCTTACATAGAGCTTTTTTGCATACATGACAGAGAGCTATTTTGTACAAATTACACATCTTTTAACTTTACTCAGATGTTTTATTTTATCTACTGAAAAAGGTGCAGGCACATAAGAAAAGGATTGCTGCACAAAATAGAAAGATCTAGGAGTGTGAGTAGTTGCTGTCCACATTACGACCACCCCAGAGGAACATTGAAGTGAGAAAGAAGACTTCTCACTAAAGGACTGTCAAATTAAAAGAAGGGAAGAATGCAAGGGAGTTGCTTACAGAAGATGCCTGCTCTCAGTGCTCCACAGCATTTGCAGATCAACATCGCAATCTGCTGATGAGCCAGAATTTCCCGGAACTGAACTGTAAGGAGTGTGTTTCCTCAAGGTAATAGTTTTGTGATGCAGTTACAAAATATAAACGGCAGGGCCAGCAATGAAGAGGTGCAGTGGGCAGCACACCAGAGGAGTAGACGTTCATGCAGCAGAGCAGGCCCAAGTCATCTGTAGTCAAAACATCTAGAAGTGCACTGAGTCCAAAGAAGACTTGAGCCTTACCATCATCAGAGGTCCCTGAAGACCGAAAACTGTCTTTAGAGGTCTATGAAAACCAAACACCGAATGCTGTCAGCAGAGGATGACCAGACTACGTGATCAATCACCTAAGCCAGAACACCGAGCAGCGTTTCCAGCAAAGGACCATAGTACACAGTGAAGCATCAAAGATTGAACATCGAGAGCCGTAGATCAGGAAATGAGCATTTGTTCCTTTGCAAGGTCCAAGGGTAGCTGGGCCATGACTTCCTGCCTTGACGTATGGTACTAAGAGAGAATAGCAAAATAACAGAGTTAAACTGTCGACATAGTGAATGGCAACACAACTGTGTCATGTTTAGTGTATTGTTAATATAGATAGACTGTTGTAGAGCTTGTTTTCTTGCTTAATTGTTTACTGTTGTAGGAGGGGGGCGAACTACGCCCACTCCTATGTAAAAAATACTATGATATTGAAAATCTAATGTATATAAAGGTGCAATGTGTGTATAAATGTAAATGCAGGATGTAGTGGAGCTGACCGGTATCACGTACGGTTCCACCTAGCGGACGCAGATATTACATGTTTTAGGGTATGAAAGGTTTTTAATTATAATGGATGTTGTAAAGAACTCTAACTACTGTGTAATGTGTAATGTAGAGTACTGGCCCCTCATGCTGTGTCATGATATGGTGCAGGGTCAGGAGTACTGTAGGTAAAGGGTTAAGGCTAGATATAGTATTAATAATAAAATAGGACAGTTAAATACTTTAGATAGGATTTTTTAGTTGTAACTAGGGACCAAGCTGCAGGAGTGGCATTATAGGAGTAGTTAGCTAGTTAATGGAATAGAACAGTGAATCGGCAGGAGCTAAAGGATACAGACTGAGGCTCTGCATTTGGGTCGGACCAGGAAGGGAGCAATCCTCCCGTGTGTCAAGACCTCACCCGGCGGGCAGTCTGTGGAGTGTCCTAGTATCGGTGAGATGTCGGGATACAGCAAAACCACCGGTGAGTCCCTGACAGACCAGGAGCTGCTATGCATCCGAGGGTCTGGATGAGACACTGCAGCTTCACAGAAAGGATACAGGGGAGGAAGCTTACATAGGACTCAGCTGCTGAAGGTTAGTGCCCAAGGCGAGTGTGAGAAAGATAGAAGTTTCCCCCTAGGAGAGCAAACATAGCACGAGCGGTCACAAGGGCCTGAAGCACGGACGAAGAGTGATCTGCAATAAAAGGTTCCTGTTTGTTTTACCAGAGACTGGCGTGTGCTTTGTATCGCTCTCCTCGTCTATGACGAGGACCCCGCAAGTAAAGATGATGGTAGCACCGCATGTAATGAATAATGCCTTATGTCACAGTGGGAGCACAACACAAACATACACATCTTCACCGTGACTACAAGTAGGGTGACATTTACGCTACCATGATGAAAGGCCTGGGATTGGGTTATTTTCAATGGAATTTGTTTACCAAATCTCCAAAGAGTATATGCAACTGAACAGTTGATTGTAATTCTGAATATTGCTAACTGTAAGATAATTTGTTTGCTTACATTTTGTACTGCCTTCTGCTAATCTAATCATTCCCCCAATTCCCTGTTTCTGTACAATAAAATAACCTGTTAAGTCAAAATTGAGTCACCTTTACTATGTATCGCATTCCTGACACTGGTTTACACTGACAGCACTTTCCAAATGTATGAATCACCTCTATTGGTGCTGGGAAAAGGCTGGACTATACCATCTGTGAAATGCTTTAGCATTTCAGAAATAAGTAAACCTGGCTGTACTTTTGTATTCAAGCTTTAATTCATGCTGCCTGTGGTTTTGGCAGCATAAATCAAGTGACAGATTCAGGTGAACATTTTTATCCCCCCTAAGCCATTTATATGCATTTAGGTGTCACGGCCCTGACTTTCGGTATGGCTTCTGCACCGGGACCTTCTGCTAAGTTCTCCTGTGTGCGGCTACATGTTATTCTTTGCCCTGTGATGGGCCGTTCCCTGCACTGGGTTGTTCCCCGGCTGTGTGCTGGGATTACTCAGATGTGCCGCTTCTGGGTGGTTGCTTTCCTTTATGTGGGGGAGTTCATTCCCGGAGCGGCACCAGTCATATTCTCTGGCTAAGTTGTGATAAGCGCCTGTCTCCTGGTTATAGTGAGTGATCTTGGTACTTGACCCCAGACTGACCCCTGACTTGCCCCTGTCTACTCCCCTCTGATTTCTCCATTCCCATCTGGTCCTGACCCTGGCTTTCATCCCTGACTACTCTTCTGCCTGCCCCTTGTGTTTATACTTACTCTCCTGTTACCTGACCTCCGGCTTGTCTGACGACCTCTCTCCTGTCTGCTCCCTGTGCCTCTTCGTGTCTTCTCGGTTCTGACTCTTGGCTGCCTGACTTGCCTCAGCCTCTAGGTATCCCCAGTGCCACCTAGTGTACTTCCTGATTACTACATCTCTCACTCTGTGAGAGGAACACTATAGTAAGTCTATTACGGTTGCTGTGGCTCTGGAGACTATGTCCGGATTTCTTGCTACTGCACATGTGCAAACGCTGGAGACTAAGTCCTATCTTGGAGCCATTGCACATGTGCGGGTGACATCATCGCTGACACGAGGTCACATGTCTCTGACACCTTCTAAGCCGATTGGCCACTGGTCATGTGCTTGTGACACGTGGTCACATGTCTCTGACACCTTCTATGCCGATTGGTCGCTGGTCATGTGCTTATGACGCCTTGTTCGGTGATAGGCCAGCGTGATGTCATTGCTGTCATTCTGGCAGCGGATTGGCTCTGGTGTCCTCCATCTTGGATGAGGCACAGAGTCTATATAAGACCCTGACGCACGCCACCCGGCGCTCAGTCCTCTTGGTTCATGCATGAGGGTAGACGCCCTGTGCACGTCCCTCTAGGCATCTCTCTGTCTATGTTAGGTGAGCGCTACCGGCAGGGTAGCGTTCTTATACCTTACAGCTTCAGCTGCAGTCCGTATCCTTACCTCTTAGTGGAGTGGACATAGGCAGGTGCCTGAGGCACATGGTCCGGCTGGGCCTTGTGATTCTACTCGTAGGTGGACGTTGCCGCTAGGGTAACGTTCCTTTTACTGCGTCTGGCAGTTGTTCGTATCCTCGCACACTAGGGGAGCGAACAGAGGTAGGAGCTTTGTGCGGCTTATGCTGCTGTCCGTTTCTTTTGCACCACTAGAAGAGCGGACCTAGGCAGGTGCCATATCTAGTGGTTCGTGTCCTCGCACACTAGTGGAGCGAACGCAGGTAGGAGCTTTGTGCGGCTTACGCTGCTGTCCGTCTCTTTTGCACCACTAGAAGAGCAGACCTAGGCAGGTGCCATATATAGTGGTTCGTGTCTTCGCACACTAGTGGAGCGAACGCAGGTAGGAGCTTTGTGCGGCTTACGCTGCTGTCCGTCTCCTGGCACCACTAGAGGAACGGACCTAGGTAGGTGCCATTTCCCACTCACTGCTTTTGTCTCTGTGATCTTTAACAGAGACCATTCCACACACCCTCCAAGTAAGGGAGGAATTGCTTTATTTTCTAATTATATTCCTCTGTGGGTTTAACAGAGGTATTGCACTCTGCACTTGTGCTATTATTTTTTACAGTGGCACACTTATATACCCCTTATCCTCTGCCATAGTCTGCAGCAGAGTCTTTGCTCGGTGGACCCTGACTGTCTGACTTTCCTTTAGGTTTTATTATCAGACAGCCCCCCGTAACATTAGGACTGAGCCAAGGGTCTGGCAGTTATGGCAGAATATCAGCAGTTACACCGTTACATACAAGTAGTTGAGTCGCGGCTCAAGAGTAGAGTTGAGCGCGGTTCGCGGTTCGCGGTTCTCCAGTTCGCGGTTCGAGTGATTTTGGGGGCTGTTCTAGATCGAACTAGAACTTGAGCTTTTTGCTAAAGTTTGATAGTTCTAGATATGTTCGAGAACGGTTCTAGCAGCAAAAAGCAGGGATTTTTACAGCTACAGTGTGCAGGAGCCATCGCTGGCATCCTGCCAGAAGCTGGTAACCAAGATAAACATCGGGTATCCAACCAAAGCGCTTTGGTTAGTAACCCTATGTTTATCCTAATTACATGCAGGAAGCCGACACTTCCCCGCTCAGCTCACTCGGCCCCCTCCTGCACGCGACATGTACGTGTACACACACACACACTCACACACACACACACACACACACTCTGCATACTGCACTCTGCACACATGGTCCCGCTCGTCTTACCTGCGGTGATGAAGTCCCGACCTCAGCGCTGTCACTGTCCTCCATAGCCGCCGCTTGTCACATCACCTTCTCTCGCTTCCGACCCGAGACTGACTAGCGGTGACGTCACGGGCCTCTCGCGATACTTGGCTGTGAAGGCGGCGGTCATTGAACTCAGAGACAGGTGCTGTCAGTGTGCTGGAGATCAGCGCAGGTAATGTACCTCGCTCCTGACAGCAGCAATTGTCATGCCCTGCAGTGACCTGGGCTGACCCATTGATGTTAGCTCAGGTCACTGCATTGCTCTCCCAGCCAATGGGGAACATCCTGCTCTTCATTGACTGGGACAGTGTGGATCGTCATGGCAACCCCTTGGATTACACCAGACCTGGATTTGTTTTTCTTTCTAATAAATTGGTTAAAGAGGGAATGTTTTGGGGAGTGTTTTTTCAAATAAAAATGTGTTTGTCGTCTATTTTTTTTTATTACTGACTGGGTTGGTGATGTCGGGTATCTGATAGACGCCTGACCTCACCAACCCCAGGGCTTGATGCCAGGTGACATTACACATCTGGTATTAACCCCATATATTACCCCGTTTGCCACCGCACCAAGGCGCGGGATGAGCTGGGGCGAAGCACCAGGATTGGTGCATCTAATGGATGCGCCACTTCTGGGGCGGCTGCGGTCTGCTATTTTTAGGCTGGGGAGAGTCCAATAACCATGGACCTCCCTAGTCTGAGAATATCAGACCCCAGCTGTCTGCTTTACCTTGGCTGGTGATCCAATTTTGGGGGGACCCCTACGTGTTTTTTTTTTAAATTATTTATTTAATTTAAAATAACAGCGTGGGGTGCCGTCAGTTTTGGATTACCAGCCAAGGTGAAGCTGCCAGCTGTGGTCTGCAGGCTGCAGCCGTCTGCTTTACCCTAGCTGGCTACAAAACTTGGGGGAACCCTACGTCATTTTTTTTTTTCATTTTTTTGGCTAAATACAAAGCTAAGCACCCCTTAGTGCCACATGAAAGGCACCAAAGGGTGCAAAATTACAAAATGCAGGAGAATGGGACATTATGTGTCTTTCTGCCATTATAATGACAGAAAAGACTGATATGAAGTGCACAAGCACAAGAAAATCACCAGAGCGCTCTATGCTCTGAAAAGCAGTAGAAAATGGCACTGGAGTGAACATGTGACCGCCTCATGTAGGATGAAGCTATGGATTCTGGGTAAATTTATGCATTTACCCTCCTTCAGTTTTTTTGCAGTACACAAAAAAAACGGAAGGCACACGGATGACAAACAGATGACATACGGACCGTCTACGGAACGGAAACGGATGCCACATGGATGCACCCGTGAAAAAAAAACGGACTGTTTTTTGCAGACCGCAAAAATGGATCGGTCGTGTTAATGTAGCCTTATTCTGATCTGCCGTTTATAAACAGCAGGCAGAAATAAGTGAATAGCGCCCCCCAGCATCAGAAAATCTCCGGGGTTTCAGGGCTAGCTGAGACCCTGGAGATCATGATTCAGGACGGTTTTTCCGGTCCCCGCTCACGTGATCACAGGTATACACCGTACACCGATGATCACGTTACAGTAAATGACAGCGCCGGTAAAAAATTATTTATCTCCCATCTGGCATGAACAAACACTTCTTCTCCACTTCTTCTCCACTTCTTCTCCACTTCTCCACTTCTCCACTTTTTCTCCACTTTTTCTCCACTTTTTCTCCACCTTTTCTCCACTTTTTCTCCACTTTTTCTCCACCTTTTCTACACTTTTTCTCCACTTTTTCTCCACCTTTTCTCCACTTTTTCTCCACTTTTTCTCCACTTTTTCTCCACTTTTTGTCCACTTCTTCTCCACTTTTTCTCCACCTTTTCACCACTTTTTCTCCACTTTTTCTCCACTTTTTCTCCACTTCTCCACTTATTATTAAATTATTTATCTCCCATCTGGCATGAACAAACATGATAAATCTCCTCCCCGGTCCCCTCCGGTCCCCCGGTGTCGCCAAAGTGCCCCCCTAATGCCCTCCCAGAAATCCAAGATGGCCGCGCGCACAGCAGCGCGCCAGCCGCATTCACCCTACTCCTCTGATTTCATGGCACATGCGACAGAATACTCCTCCCCAGGCCCTGCCAGGTCACCCCCTATAACCCCACTGGTGTTCCCTGGTGTCCCACGGTACCTGTGCAGCGTTGATCCCCCGCGGCCCTCTCCTTCACAATAGACGCTGCCGCATGCACAGAGCGGCTGTCAGCTCAGCTTCCTGTGTTCAGACACAGTGAGTGGTGGTTATGCATCTGTAAGCTAAATGGGCGGCACGGTGGCTCAGTGGTTAGCACTGCAGTCTTGCAGCGCTGAGGTCCTGGGTTCAATTCTCACCAAGGACACCATCTGCAAGGAGTTTGTATGCTCTCCCTGTGTTTGCGTGGGTTTCCTCTGGGTACTCCGGTTTCCTCCCACACTCCAAAGACATACAGCGCTATGGAATTAATAACGCTATTTAAATGAATAAATTATTATTATAACCTCAATGCCCTGCTCATGAGGTAAGGAAAATAATTGATCAGGAGAGCTATACTATATTTCCAAATGGAGGGATTTGCTTTTATAGTTGCCCTGCTGAATGACTACCAAACATGAGAGTCCATTATACGCCACAAGAAAACACATCTAAATAGCGAGCTCTGTTGTTAAGTATTCATTCAGCTGGATAACTGGACTTAAAGGGGTATTCCATCTCCAAGATCCTATCCCCAATATATAGTAGGTGGAATAGCAATAATATCAGCAAATACCAATATTTGGAAATGTAGAATAGTTCTCCTGATTAGGCATGCCCTTACCTCATGAGCAGGGCATTGCAGCTTTGGTAGCAACCATTACGACATGGACTCTGCTGCTGTGGACCCGGGGAGAGTGAGTGCAGATTCATTGCACCCACACTCCTCACATGAAGGGTCTGCACTCCTAGAAAATGGGGGATACGTTCCCTGAGTGTCTCCCCCCCATATTCTAGACCAGGGGTCTCAAACTCAGCTGGGTGTATGGGCCGCACACAGAAAAAAAATAATTTGAGGGGCCGCATTCTTTTCAGGACAAAGTGACATTGGTAGTGGTACCATATATATATATATATATATATATATATATATATATATATATATATAACGCACACATTTTTTTTGTAAGTAATACAGTTTTAATGACAATAAGCACTGCATAGTAATTTTGGCCAACATCTTGTAGTAATGTGCCCCATCCTGTTCCCCATTCTGTAAAAATGCGCGCATCCTTGCCCCCTTGTAGCAATGTGCCCCATGCAGGTCCCCTTCTTATAATAATGTGCCCCCATGCAGGTCCCCTTCTTGTGGTAATGTGCCCCATATGCAGGTCCCCTTCCTATAGTAATGTGCTTCATGCAGGTCCCTTTCTTGTATTAATGTGCCCCATGCATGTCTTCTTGTAGTAATCACACACACACACACACACCCTGTGCAGCCTCAGCTGACACACACACACACACACACACCCTGTGCAGCCTCAGCTAACAGACACACACACACACACACACACCCTGTG
This sequence comes from Anomaloglossus baeobatrachus, assembly GCF_048569485.1. Classification (NCBI taxonomy): domain Eukaryota; kingdom Metazoa; phylum Chordata; class Amphibia; order Anura; family Aromobatidae; genus Anomaloglossus; species Anomaloglossus baeobatrachus. The sequence goes on along the minus strand of NC_134360.1, from coordinate 190,059,212 downwards.
CAGCCTCAGCTAACACACACACACACACACACACACCCTGTGCAGCCTCAGCTAACAGACACACACACACACACACACACACACACCCTGTGCAGCCTCAGCAGACACACACACACACCCTGTGCAGCCTCAGCTAACACACACACACACACCCTGTGCAGCCTCAGCTAACACACACACACACACACCCTGTGCAGCCTCAGCTAACACACACACACACACACACACACACACACACAAACCCTGTGCAGCCTCAGCTAACACACACACACAAACCCTGTGCAGCCTCAGCTAACACACACACACACACACACAAACCCTGTGCAGCCTCAGCTAACACACACACACAAACCCTGTGCAGCCTCAGCTAACACACACGCAATCCCTGTGCAGCCTCAGCTAACACACACACACACACACACCCTGTGCAGCCTCAGCTAACAGACACACACACAAACCCTGTGCAGCCTCAGCTAACACACACACACACACACACACACACCCTGTGCAGCCTCAGCTAACAGACACACACACACACACACACCCTGTGCAGCCTCAGCTAACAGACACACACACACACACACACACATACACACACCCTGTGCAGACTCAGCTGACACACACACACACAAACCCTGTGCAGCCTCAGCTAACAGACACACACACACACACACACACACCCTGTGCAGCCTCAGCTAAGACACACACACACACACCCTGTGCAGCCTCAGCTAAGACACACACACACACACACCCTGTGCAGCCTCAGCTAACAGACACACACACACACCCTGTGCAGCCTCAGCTAACAGACACACACACCCTGTGCAGCCTCAGCTAAGACACACACACACACACACACACACCCTGTGCAGCCTCAGCTAACAGACACACACACACACACACACACACACACACACCCTGTGCATCCTCAGCTAACAGACACACACACACACACCCTGTGCAGCCTCAGCTAAGACACACACACACACCCTGTGCAGCCTCAGCTAACAGACACACACACACACACACACACACCCTGTGCAGCCTCAGCTAACAGACACACACACACACACCCTGTGCAGCCTCAGCTAACAGACACACACACACAAACCCTGTGCAGCCTCAGCTAACAGACACACACACACACACACACACACACACCCTGTGCAGCCTCATCCAGCAGCAGAAACACACACACACCCTGTGCAGCCTCAGCCAGCAGCAGAAACACACACACACACACACACACACACCCCCTGTGCAGCCTCATCCAGCAGCAGAAACACACACACACCCTGTGCAGCCTCAGCAGCGGACACACACACACACACACACACACACACACACCCTGTGCAGCCTCAGCCAGCAGCAGAAACACACACACTCACACTCACATACACACACACACACACCCCTTGTGCAGCCTCAGCTGACACACACACACACACACACACACACACCCTGTGCAGGCGCAGCCAGCGGCAGAAACACACAAAAACATTCTGCTCACCTATCCTCCGTCAGCTCAGCAGCACGCAGGCATGTGGACCCGATAATGATCACAGCTCCTGCCTGTCACTGCTGAACTTTCTGCCGGCGCGTGCAGAGCACTCAGAGCAGTTCTCACTGCACAACAGCCACTGGCCAATCACAGGTAAGCATCTGAGGTCATATGGAGCAGGTGCTTGCCTCTGATTGGCAGGCGGCTGTTATTGTGTTCTGCAGCAAGAACTTTACTGTGCCCGGCAAAGGCAAAACTGTAAACTGAAATAGATAGCTGGAGGCTGCGGCCTCTTGCACCGGTCGCCATCTTTACCGGGTCCACGGGCCAGCGGGCCGCAAGAAGCCACCTGAAGGGCCGCGTGTTTGAGACCCCTGCACTAAGGGGTGCTTAGCTTTGTATTTAGCCAAAAAAATGGAAAAAAAATGACGTAGGGTTCCCCCTAGTTTTGTAGCCAGCTAGGGTAAAGCAGACGGCTGCAGCCTGCAGACCACAGCTGGCAACCTCACCTTGGCTGGTAATCCAAAACTGAGGGCACCCCACGCTGTTATTTTAAATTAAATAAATAATTTAAAAAAAAAACACGTAGGGGTCCCCCAAAATTGGATCACCAGCCAAGGTAAAGCAGACAGCTGGGGCCTGATATTCTCAGACTAGGGAGGTCCATGGTTATTGGACTCTCCCCAGCCTAAAAATAGCAGGCCGCAGCCGCCCCAGAAGTGGCGCATCCATTAGATGCGCCAATCCTGGTGCTTCGCCCCAGCTCATCCCGCGCCCTGGTGCGGTGGCAAACGGGGTAATATATGGGGTTAATACCAGATGTGTAATGTCACCTGGCATCAAGCCCTGGGGTTGGTGAGGTCAGGCGTCTATCAGATACCCGACATCACCAACCCAGTCAGTAATAAAAAAAAATAGACGACAAACACATTTTTATTTGAAAAAACACTCCCCAAAACATTCCCTCTTTAACCAATTTATTAGAATGAAAAACAAATCCAGGTCTGCTGTAATCCAAGGGGTTGCCATGACGATCCACACTGTCCCAGTCAATGAAGAGCAGGATGTTCCCCATTGGCTGGGAGAGCAGTGCAGTGACCTGAGCTAACATCAATGGGTCAGCAGGGCATGACAAGTGCTGCTGTCAGCGAGGTACATTACCTGCGCTGATCTCCAGCACACTGACAGCCCCTGTCACTGAGTTCAATGACCGGCGCCTTCACACCAAGTATCGCGAGAGGCCCGTGACGTCACCGCTAGTCAGTCTCGGGTCGGAAGCGAGAGGTGATGTGACAAGCGGCGGCCATGGAGGACAGTGACAGCGCTGAGGTCGGGATGGCGGGACTTCATCACCGCAGGTAAGCCGAGCGGGACCATGTGTGTGTGTGTGTGTGTGTGTGTGTGTGTGTATGTGAGTATGTGTGTGTGTGTGTGTGTGTGTGTGTGTGAGTGTGTGTGTACATGCCGCGTGCAGGAGGGGGCGGAGTGAGCTGAGCGGGGAAGTGTGTGCTTCCTGCACGTAACTAGGATAAACATCGGGTTACTAACCAAAGCGCTTTGCTTGGATACCCGATGTTTATCTTGGTTACCAGCTTCTGGCAGGCTGCCAGGATTGCTCCCTGCACACTGTAGCTGTAAAAAGCCCTGCTTTTTGCTGCTAGAACCGTTCTTGAACGTATCTAGAACTATCGAGCTTTTGCAAAAAGCTCGAGTTCTAGTTCGATCTCGAACAGCCCCCAAAATCACTCGAGCCTAGAACTGGAGAACCTCGAACCTAGAACCGCGCTCAACTCTAGTAGGGACCCCAATGTAAGAGACTACCGTGATGAGGTGTTGGGGCTCTGTTGCATTGATCAATTCAATAGCTAAATTTCTCCTTGTTCTTAAAGGTCATGGCAGTAATGCAGATTCCATTGTCATATTTTCATTCTTACATATAGCTATTGTGTTTTTCATGTCAGTATTCACACAGCAGTTTCTGCTTTACTTTTATTCCCCTTGCACTGTCACTGATGTGCAGCCCTTCTCTTTATATAGTGAAGTTTTTTAAGGGTTTTTACACCCAGTTCAGACTTAAGGCCCAGTCACACTAAACAACTTACCAGCGATCCCAACAATGATACAACCTGATAGGGATCGCTGGTAAGTTGCTAGGAGGTCGCTGGTAAGTTGCTAGGAGGTCGCTGGTGAGATGTCACACTAAGCGACGCTCCAGCGATCCCACCAGCAACCTGACCTGGCAGGGATCGCTGGAGCGTTGCTATACGTGGAAGCATGCTGCGCTTGGTAACTAAGGTAAATATCGGGTAACCAACCCAATAATTACCTTGGTTACCAGCGCACACCGCTTACCGCTGGCTCCCTGCACACCTAGCCACAGTACAGATCGGGTTAATTACCCGATGTGTACTCTGCTACGTGTGCAGGCAGCAGGGAGCCGGCTTCTGCGGACGCTGGTAACCACGGTAAACATTGGGTAACCATGAAGCCCTTCCCTTGGTTACCCAATATTTACCTTTGTTACCAGCGTCCGCCGCTCTCAAGCTGTCAGTGCCGGCTCCCTGTTCCCTGTTCCCTGCACTCCTAGCCACAGTACACTAATGTGTACTCCAGCTACGTGTGCAGGGAGCAGGGAGCCGGCACTGACAGCTTGAGAGCGGCGGACGCTGGTAATGAAGGTAAATATCGGGTAACCAAGGAAAGGGCTTCTCGGTTACCCGATATTTACATTGGTTACCAGCGTCCGCAGAAGCCGGCTCCTGCTGCCTGCACATTCAGTTGTTGCTCTCTCGCTGTCACACACAGCGATGTGCGCTTCACTGTGGGAGAGCAACAACTAAAAAATGGTCCAGGACATTCAGCAACAACCAACGACCTTACAGCAGGGGCCAGGTTGTTGCCGGATGTCACACACAGCAACATCGCTAGCAACTTCGCTGCTACGTCACAAAAGTCGTGCCTCAGCAGCGATGTTGCTAGCGATGTTGCTTAGTGTGACGGTACCTTTAGAATGGTGTTCCAGACGTTATGTCTTAACTGATTAGTAGTATACTTAGGTACTGCTCATCTCCAGTGTCGGACTGGCTACTGGAGAAACTGCCAGAAATACTAGGCCTGGCTGCGATTACCTACATTGCACTCCGGAGCTCTCATCTGAGCTCAGGAGTGCAGCCTGGACTGAACTCAGGGTTTGCAGGACTGAACCGTGAGCGCCGACTGATTCTCCAGCGATTGCGGTTCAGTTCATGACAGCTGCGGACAGGCCGGGCTGAACTCCGGAGCTCAAGTGAGAGCTTCGGAGTTCAATGCAAGTAACTGCAGCCAAGCCTGGTATTATTGGCAGTTTCTCCGGTAGCCAGTCCGACACTGCTCATCTCTATTGCCAGATGAGAGATCAACATCTAATCAGTTGGGTCTTTGACATGTTAAAAGAGTTTCTCTTAAAAGGCATACTATGTCTGGCTTTGGAAAGTCCAGTTCACAGCCCATTTTTGCAACTTGTTGAAAGGAATTATGTGCAACTATTAGGAATCATAGGTGTGACGCCCCGGACTAGCCGGGTAGTCACAGATAGTGCCCTGCACAACACTTTCCCCCAATAAGGTGACATCAGCCAAACACATAAAAACCTAGTCACCTCCCTTAGAGCTTAATGGACACACCATTGGGGCGGAGCCAGGCAGTTGGTTACGCCCACCGAGGAGTTCAGAGGGCCTGAGGCAGGAAACGTCAGTTGAGTTAAGTGCAGTGTGTGCTAGTTCAAGTTTGAGTCAAGTGCAGCAGGCCTGTGGTGACAGGTCTACAGCGGAGACTGACAGGTGTGAGTGTCGTAGCCCACACACCTTGGCTAGGAGGCAGACGGTGTCCTAGCCTGCAGGAGCCGGGAAGACGGCTCGGTGGAACCATGGTGGAGCGGGACAGGGTAGTGACCCGCCGGTACTGACCCGTGGAACCGACTCGGAAATCGGAGCACAAGGGGGGTACTCAGACCCTGCACGAGGTCCAGAAGCCACTGGACCGAGTCAAATTTACTGATTGCGGTCTGGACTATAGGTCCTTTCCCACACAAGTTCCGACTGAAGACAACAGCCCACCGAGGGGGATAGAGAGCCACCGCACAGGCGGAGAGATCCCACGGGCCAGCGTCTGTGGGCAAACGGGCTCCTCAGATATCCAAAAAGCCGGGGAGTGGACTCCCGTTGCTGAAGCATAGGCAGTCTAAACATTCACAACACGGTGCAGGAGAAAGGCAAACAGCACCAAACTGGGTGGGGGACCAGACGCAGCCGGCTGTGTGCACCAACCATCAAATTTGTTTACCAGAGACTTGTATGTGTCAGTAACTGTGAGTACAACAATGCCATCCGGCAGTGCGTCGCCCTGCACCGCCCAGCTACTCTCCCCAACGGGCCCCGGGGCCATCATACCTGCCCACGGAGGGATTAACATCTTGCTGCATCACCATCTCCTCCGGGTGCCCCGTAACTGCAGCGGTGGTGTCTACACCTTCACCACGTCCCGTGGGTGGCGTCACGAACTTAAAAACGGCTCCGGCCGTCCACCAACCTACCACCCCCCTAAGTAGCGCCAGCAAACACTTTCAGAGCAAAGTGACCCCGGGTCCGGAGGCGCTCGAGCCACCCACCGACGAGCCCGGATCCGAGCGGCTCGGCTGCAGCTGAATGCGGGATGGTACATGGGCATATAACACAAACGAGTGCTACCTCATGTTTTGTCGGACAGCACTTAGATCAGGGGTCTCAAACTCAGTTGGGTGTATGGGCCGCACACAGAAAAAAAATAATTTGAGGGGCCGCATTCTTTTCAGGACAAAGTGACATTGGTAGTGGTACCATATATATATATATGGTATATATATATATGATATATATATACAGTTAGGTCCAGAAATATTTGGACAGTGACACAATTTTCGCGAGTTGGGCTCTGCATGCCACCATATTGGATTTGAAATGAAACCTCTACAACAGAATTCAAGTGCAGATTGTAACGTTTAATTTGAAGGTTTGAACAAAAATATCTGATAGAAATTGTAGGAATTGTAAACATTTCTTTACAAACACTCCACATTTTAGGAGGTCAAAAGTAATTGGACAAATAAACCAAACCCAAACAAAATATTTTTTTTTCAATATTTTGTTGCGAATCCTTTGGAGGCAATCACTGCCTTAAGTCTGGAACCCATGGACATCACCAAACGCTGGGTTTCCTCCTTCTTAATGCTTTGCCAGGCCTTTACAGCCACAGCCTTCAGGTCTTGCTTGTTTGTGGGTCTTTCCGTCTTAAGTCTGGATTTGAGCAAGTGAAATGCATGCTCAATTGAGTTAAGATCTGGTGATTGACTTGGCCATTGCAGAATGTTCCACTTTTTTGCACTCATGAACTCCTGGGTAGCTTTGGCTGTATGCTTGGGGTCATTGTCCATCTGTACTATGAAGCGCCGTCCGATCAACTTTGCGGCATTTGGCTGAATCTGGGCTGAAAGTATATCCCGGTACACTTCAGAATTCATCCGGCTACTCTTGTCTGCTGTTATGTCATCAATAAACACAAGTGACCCAGTGCCATTGAAAGCCATGCATGCCCATGCCATCACGTTGCCTCCACCATGTTTTACAGAGGATGTGGTGTGCCTTGGATCATGTGCCGTTCCCTTTCTTCTCCAAACTTTTTTCTTCCCATCATTCTGGTACAGGTTGATCTTTGTCTCATCTGTCCATAGAATAGTTTTCCAGAACTGAGCTGGCTTCATGAGGTGTTTTTCACAAATTTAACTCTGGCCTGTCTATTTTTGGAATTGATGAATGGTTTGCATCTAGATGTGAACCCTTTGTATTTACTTTCATGGAGTCTTCTCTTTACTGTTGACTTAGAGACAGATACACCTACTTCACTGAGGGTGTTTTGGACTTCAGTTGATGTTGTGAACGGGTTCTTCTTCACCAAAGAAAGTATGCGGCGATCATCCACCACTGTTGTCATCCGTGGACGCCCAGGCCTTTTTGAGTTCCCAAGCTCACCAGTCAATTCCTTTTTTCTCAGAATGTACCCGACTGTTGATTTTGCTACTCCAAGCATGTCTGCTATCTCTCTGATGGATTTTTTCTTTTTTTTTAGCCTCAGGATGTTCTGCTTCACCTCAATTGAGAGTTCCTTAGACCGCATGTTGTCTGGTTCCAGCAACAGCTTCCAAATGCAAAACCACACACCTGTAATCAACCCCAGACCTTTTAACTACTTCATTGATTACAGGTTAACGAAGGAGACGCCTTCAGAGTTAATTGCAGCCCTTAGAGTCCCTTGTCCAATTACTTTTGGTCCCTTGAAAAAGAGGAGGCTATGCATTACAGAGCTATGATTCCTAAACCTTTTCTCCGATTTGGATGTGAAAACTCTCATATTGCAGCTGGGAGTGTGCACTTTCAGCCCATATTATATATATAATTGTATTTCTGAACATGTTTTTGTAAACAGCTAAAATAACAAAACTTGTGTCACTGTCCAAATATTTCTGGACCTAACTGTGTATATATATATATATATATATATATATATATATATATATATATAACGCACACATTTTTTTTGTAAGTAATACAGTTTTATTTACAATAAGCACTGCATAGTAATTTTGGCCAACATCTTGTAGTAATGTGCCCCATCCTGTTCCCCATTCTGTAAAAATGTGCGCATCCTTGCCCCCTTGTAGCAATGTGCCCCATGCAGGTCCCCTCCCTTCTTATAATAATGTGCCCCCATGCAGGTCCCCTTCTTGTGGTAATGTGCCCCATATGCAGGTCCCCTTCCTATAGTAATGTGCTTCATGCAGGTCCCTTTCTTGTATTAATGTGCCCCATGCATGTCTTCTTGTAGTAATCACACACACACACACACACCCTGTGCAGCCTCAGCTGACACACACACACACCCTGTGCAGCCTCAGCTAACAGACACACACACACACACACACACCCTGTGCAGCCTCAGCTAACAGACACACATACACACACACACACACACACACACCCTGTGCAGCCTCAGCTAACAGACACACACACACACACACACACACACACCCTGTGCAGCCTCAGCAGACACACACACACCCTGTGCAGCCTCAGCTAACACACACACACAAACCCTGAGCAGCCTCAGCTAACACACACACACACCCCCCCTGTGCAGCCTCAGCTAACACACACACACAAACCCTGTGCAGCCTCAGCTAACACACACACAATCCCTGTGCAGCCTCAGCTAACACACACACACACACACACACACACACATCCTGTGCAGCCTCAGCTAACAGACACACACACAAACCCTGTGCAGCCTCAGCTAACACACACACACACACCCTGTGCAGCCTCAGCTGACACACACACACACACACACACACCCTGTGCAGCCTCAGCTAACAGACACACACACACACACACACACACACACCCTGTGCAGCCTCAGCTAACAGACACACACACACACACACACACACACACACACACACACACCCTGTGCAGCCTCAGCTAACAGACACACACACACACACACACCCTGTGCAGACTCAGCTGACACACACACACACAAACCCTGTGCAGCCTCAGCTAACAGACACACACACACACACACACACACACACACCCTGTGCAGCCTCAGCTAAGACACACACACACACACCCTGTGCAGCCTCAGCTAAGACACACACACACACACACACACACACCCTGTGCAGCCTCAGCTAACAGACACACACACACCCTGTGCAGCCTCAGCTAACAGACACACACACCCTGTGCAGCCTCAGCTAAGACACACACACACACACCCTGTGCAGCCTCAGCTAACAGACACACACACACACACACACACACACCCTGTGCATCCTCAGCTAACAGACACACACACACACACACCCTGTGCAGCCTCAGCTAAGACACACACACACACCCTGTGCAGCCTCAGCTAACAGACACACACACACACCCTGTGCAGCCTCAGCTAACAGACACACACACACACACCCTGTGCAGCCTCAGCTAACAGACACACACACACACAAACCCTGTGCAGCCTCAGCTAACAGACACACACACACAAACCCTGTGCAGCCTCAGCTAACAGACACACACACAAACCCTGTGCAGCCTCAGCTAACAGACACACACACACACACACACACACCCTGTGCAGCCTCATCCAGCAGCAGAAACACACACACACCCTGTGCAGCCTCAGCCAGCAGCAGAAACACACACACACACACACACACCCTGTGCAGCCTCATCCAGCAGCAGAAACACACACACACCCTGTGCAGCCTCAGCAGCGGACACACACACAAACACACACACACACCCCCTGTGCAGCCTCAGCCAGCAGCAGAAACACACACACTCAGACTCTCACACACACACACACACACACACCCCTTGTGCAGCCTCAGCTCACACACACACACACACACACACACACACACCCTGTGCAGGCTCAGCCAGCGGCAGAAACACACAAAAACATTCTGCTCACCTATCCTCCGTCAGCTCAGCAGCACGCAGGCATGTGGACCCGATAATGATCACAGCTCCTGCCTGTCACTGCTGAACTTTCTGCTGGCGCGTGCAGAGCACTCAGAGCAGTTCTCACTGCACAACAGCCACTGGCCAATCACAGGTAAGCATCTGAGGTCATATGGAGCAGGTGCTTGCCTCTGATTGGCAGGCGGCTGTTATTGTGTTCTGCAGCAAGAACTTTACTGTGCCCAGCAAAGGCAAAACTGTAAACTGAAATAGATAGCTGGAGGCTGCGGCCTCTTGCACTGGTTGCCATCTTTACCGGGTCCACGGGCCAGCGGGCCGCAAGAAGCCACCTGAAGGGCCGCATGCGGCCCGCGGGCCGCGTGTTTGAGACCCCTGTTCTAGACGGTCCAGAGTTGTCGTGGGACCCCTTTATTTTTTTTCTTACAATAAATTGGTGAAAGAGGGAATGTTTTGGGGACTGTTTTTTCAAATAAATTTCTTTTGTCGATTTTTTTTTGTTAGTACTGACAGTTTATGATGTTGGGTATCTAATAGACGCCATGACATCACAAACTGCTGGGCTTGATGTCAGGTGACCTTACAGCTAGTATCAACCCGATTTATTACCCCGTTTGCCACTGCACCAGGGCACGGGATGAGCTGGGGTGAAGCGCCAGGATTGGCGCATCTAGTGGATGCGCCACGTCTGGGGTGCCTGCGGCCTGCTATTTTTAGGCTGTGAAGGCCCAATAACTATGGACCTTCCCACCCTGAGAATACCAGACAACAGCTGTCCGCTTTACCTTGGCTGGTGATCCAATTTGGGGGGGACCCTACTTTTTTTGTGTAATTATTAATATTTATAAAATAATTATAAAAAAAGAGCCTGGGGGAACCTCCACATTGGATCCCCAACCACGGTAAAGCTGCCAGCTGTGGTTTTCAGGCTACAGCCGTCTGCTTTACCCTAGCTGGCTATCAAAAATGGGGGGACCCAACGTCATTTTTTTTTAACTAATTTTTAAATAGAAAAAATTAATGGGCTTCCCTGTATTTTGATTGCCAACCAAGGTAACGGCAGGCAGATGGGGGTGGCAACCCATAGCTGTCTGCTTTATCTGCACTGAGAATCAAAAATACCGCGGAGCGCTACGTCATTTTTTTTAAAGATTTATTTTTACAGCACTGTGATGTCCAGCAATCAAAATACAGGGAAGCCCATTTTGTTTTTATTTATTTAAATAAATAATTAAAAAAAATATATATGGGCTCCCGCTGCATTTTTTGTATTGCTAGCTAAGGGTAATCCAAGCAGCTACTGGCTGCTAACCCCCACTGCTTGGTGTTACCTTCACTGGCAATGGAAAATCCAGGGAAGCATTTTTATTTTTTTTGCCAAAAAGCTACAAAAAAAGGACGTGAGCTTCGCCATATTTTTGTATGCTAGCCAGGTATAGCAGGCAGGTGCTGGAAGAGTTGGATACAGCGCCAGAAGATGGCGCTTCTATGAAAGTGCCATTTTCTGAGGCGGCTGCAGACTGCAATTCGCAGCAGTGGGGCCCAGAAAGCTCAGGCCAACCTGTGCTGCGGATTCCAATCCCCAGCTGCCTAGTTGTACCTGGCTGGACACAAAAATGGGGCGAAGCCTACGTCATTTGTTTTCTAATTATTTCATGAAATTCATAAAATAATAAAAAAAGGGCTTCCTTTTATTTTTGGTTCCCAGCCGCGTACAAATAGGCAACTGGGGGTTGGGGGCAGCCGTACCTGCCTGCTGTACCTGGCTAGCATACAAAAATATGGCGAAGCCCACATAATTTTTTCAGGGGGCAAAAAACTTCTGCATACAGTCCTGGATGGAGTATGCTGAGCCTTGTAGTTCTGCAGCTGCTGTCTGTCTGTATAGAGAATTGCAGACAGCAGCTGCAGAACTACAAGGCTCAGCATACTCCATCCAGGACTGTATGCAGAAGTTTTTGCCCACCAAAAAAATGACGTGGGCTTCGCCATATTTTTGTATGCTAGCCAGGTACAGCAGGCAGCCACGGGCTGCCTCCAACCCCCAGTTGCCTATTTGTACCCGGCTGGGAACCAAAAATATAGGGAAGCCCGTTTTTTTTATTTCACTTATATCATGAAATAATTAAAAAAAAAACGACGTGAGCTTCGCTCCGTTTTTGTGTCCAGCCGGGTACAACTAGGCAGCTGGGGATTGGAATCCGCAGCACAGGTTAGCCCGAGGTTTCTGGGCGCCTCTGCTGCGAATTGCAGTCCGCAGCCGCCCCAGAAAATGGCGCTTTCATAGAAGCGCCATCATCTGGCGCTGTATCCAACTCTTCCAACAGCCCTGGAGCCGGGTGGCTTGTTGGGTAATCATGAGTTAATACTGGCTTTGTTTTACTAGCTAGTATTAAGCCAGAGATTCTTAATGTCAGGCACGTTTGACCCAGCCATTAAGAATCTCCAATAAAGGGTTAAAAAAAAGACACCACACAGAGAAAAAATACTTTAATAGAAATAAATACACAGACACATTAGAGACTCCATCTTTATTACCCCCTGTCAGCCCTCCACGATCCATGGTCTTCTGTCTTTCTCGTTCAACAAATGCAGCTCTGCTCCATCACTGCTGCATGGGGGAAGACGCTGCTTCCCGTGTAGAAATCACTCTGTGAAGGGTGCACGGAAAGCAGCGTGCAGCCTTCATGGAGTGAGAGATCAGTGCTGCTGGCGGTGACAGACGCGTTACCATAGCAACAGGGCTCCGATCATGTGATTCCCGGAGCCGCGATTAGCGGTGACGTCGCCGCTAACTGCGTTGCTATGGCAACGGTGATCTCTGTTAATGACCGGCTGTGTCAGCCGGTCCCTAACGGAACGGGGAGTCGACCATGTGCTACAACATGTCGCCGGTACACGGCGATACACAAATGTGCATCGTGTACCGAAGAGATGCACTCGCAGGTCCTACATGACGCGTCATAGTCATGTGACCAGTCTGTAGCCAATGAGATAATAGCCACGTGACTGGTCACATGGCTATTTTGACGTCACGATAGGTCCTGCATCACTGCTGGCAGTGCCGGTCACCGGGAGGATTCAGCGATCATCGGATGGAATAGCGGCAGGAGACAGAGTGCAGGAGGGATCGCGGGGACCGGTAAGTGTTATGGCAATGTTTATTAACTGTATGTGTACATTTATAATGCATTTTTATGTGTTTGTGATTGCCTCCCATTATAGCCTATTGGTTCGAGTTCGGTTCGTTGAACGTTCGACGAACCGAACTCGAACGGGAGCTCTGTTCGGCGAACCGACCTCGAGCCGAACCGCGACCGGTTCGCTCATCTCTACTCAAGAGTATAGAGGATAAACCTCAGACCATGGTGACATCTGCACATGATCCTCGACTTGCTCTGCCAAACAGATATTCGGGCGATGCCAGATCATGTCGTGGTTTCATTAGTCAGTGTCAGATACACCTAGAGGTCAACTCTTCTCGCTTCTCTACGGAGAGGTCCAGAGTAGGCTTTATCATCTCCTTACTTCAGGACAAAGCCTTAGAATGGGCGACTCCCTTATGGGAGCGCTCTGATGTGGTTACTCTGAGACATCAAGACTTTCTTGATGCTCTTAAAGCGGTATTCATGGGTCCGCAGGTTACCCATGATGCGGCCCTGAGACTCTTAGATCTATCTCAGGGTTCGTTATCCACTAATTCTTATGCCATTGCTTTTAGAACTCTGGTGGCAGAACTAGATTGGCCAGAGAAGGTGTTGATTCCTATCTTCTGGAGAGGTTTGGCAGGCTATGTCAAGGATGCCCTTGCTACTCGTGAGGTCCCTGCTTCTCTGGAGGACTTGATCACAGTAGCAACGAGGATCGACGTACGCCATAGGGAACGTAGACTCGAGGTCTCTTCCTCACGCCCTAAGCATCGGGCTATTCCAGTTGTTGAGGGTCCACTACCATCTTCCTCAGCATCTGAAACATCTCCCACTCCTATGGAGTTAGGTCATACGTCCTCCAGACTACGCAAGTCTGGTCCTCCTATATGTTACGTATGTCGTCAGGCTGGGCACTATGCCAACAAGTGTTCTAGTCGTCAGGGAAACTCCCAGGCCTAGTAACCATTAGAGGGGGGTTACTAGAGACGTCTTCTGCACCCTCTAAGTGTAGTATCCCAGGTCAGCTCTCATTCTCTGAGAATACATGGCCTATTATGGCTTTTGTGGATTCCGGAGCTGACGGGACTTTTGTGTCCTCAGGATTTGTAAAAAGACACAATATTCCCTCTATCATGTTAGAGGCGCCTATTCCTGTCCGTGTTGTTAATGGGACTAAGTTGTCTGACTCCATTACATTGAGGACAGTTCCCTTGCGTCTTTCCCTGCCTCAGGGTCACATAGAGGAGATTTCTTTTCTTGTTTTGCCTGAGGGTATAGACGACGTCCTTCTGGGTCTCCCATGGCTTCGGACTCATGCTCCTCACATTGACTGGGAGTCTGACAGCATTATTAGTTGGGGTTCGAAATGTCAGTCCCGATGTCTTCCCTTACCACCTAAGGTCATTGCGGTTGCATCAACTGATCTCTCTCCCATACCTACACCCTATTTGGATTTCGCTGACGTGTTCTCCAAACAGGGTGCTGAGGTTCTTCCACCCCATAGGCCGTATGACTGTGCCATAGACCTTATCCCAGGTTCACTTCCACCTAAGGGCAGGGTTTACCCCCTGTCGATACCTGAGTCGGAGGCCATGTCGACCTATATAAGAGAGAGTTTAGACAAGGGGTTCATTCGTAAGTCAGTCTCTCCCGCGGGAGCTGGGTTTTTCTTTGTTCGGAAGAAAGAGGGTGATTTGCATCCCTGCATAGATTACAGGGGTCTCAACGCAATCACAATAAAGAACAAATACCCATTACCTTTAATTTCGGAGCTCTTTGACAGACTGAGGGGAGCTCAGGTTTTTACGAAGTTGAATCTGCGGGGTGAGTATAACTTGGTACGAATTTGAGAGGGTGACGAATGGAAGACCGCTTTTAACACCCGAGATGGTCACTATGAATACCTCGTCATGCCTTTTGGCTTATGTAATGCACCCGCAGTATTTCAGGACTTCGTAAACGATGTGTTCAGGGATTTACTGTTATCCTCCGTCGTGGTGTATCTGGACGACATCCTGATTTTTTCTCCTGATCTGGAGACTCATTGTCAGGATGTCGTTCATGTCCTTTCCCATTTAAGGGAGCACTCTTTGTTTGCTAAACTCGAAAAATGTGTATTCGAGCAGTCATCCTTGCCTTTTTTGGGCTACATTATCTCACAAGAGGGTCTGGCTATGGATCCTGTGAAGCTCTCTGCTGTCCTGGAATGGATAGAACCTCATTCCTTGAAGGCGGTGCAACGCTTCTTAGGATTCATAAATTATTACAGGCAGTTCATACCCCATTTCTCTACTTTGGTGGCCCCTTTGGTGGCCTTGACTAAGAAAGGTGCTAATCCAAAAGTCTGGTCTACTGAGACATCCCAGGCTTTTGAGGCAGTAAAAAGACACTTTTCAACTGCTCCCGTTTTTCAAAGACCCGATGAGAATAAGCCCTTCTTCTTGGAGGTTGATGCCTCTTCAGTGGGTGCTGGTGCGGTCTTGTATCAAAAGAACGGTGCAGGTAGAAAAAGGCCGTGTTTCTTCTTTGCTAAAACCTTTTCACTGTCAGAGAGAAACTATACCATTGGGGATAGGGAACTGCTTGCCCTGAGATTAGCCTTGGAGGAGTGGCATCACTTGCTGGAAGGAGCAAAACATCCTTTCCAGGTCTATACAGACCATAAGAATCTGACGTACTTACAAACCGCTCAGCGTCTGAATCCTCGCCAAGCCCGCTGGTCCTTGTTTTTCTCCCGCTTTCACTTCTCCATCAACTATCTGTCTGGGAGTAAGAATAACAAGGCAGACGCTCTGTCTCGCTCTATGGTTTCTACCCAGGAAGAGATTGATGAACCTCGTCTTATCCTTCCCTCCAGGGTTTTTCATACGCTCTCCCCTGTGACGTTAGACCAAATCCCACCGGGCAAGACCTTTGTGCCGCCTGATTGACAGAATGATATACTGTTGTGGTCCCACACCTCAAAGGTAGGTGGGCATTTTGGGATTAGAGAGTTACTGGAGAGGTGGTATTGGTAGCCACACTTAGCCAGCCACGTCAAGAGATATGTCGGTTCCTGCTACTCGTGTGCTCGCAACCGTCCATTACGGCAGAGACCGGCTGGGCTCTTGCATCCTTTTCCAGTGCCAGATAGCCCATGGGAGGTGGTAGGCATGGACTTTGTGGGTGATCTTCCGTGTTCACAGGGACATCGATTTGTGTGGGTCATTACGGACCATTTCTCCCTGATGGTTCATCTCGTAACGTTAGCAAGAATCCCATCTTCCAGGGTACTAGCCAAACTATTCCTCAAGCATGTCTTTAGGCTTCACAGGATGCCAGATCGTATCATTTGTGATAGAGGCCCGCAATTTGCTTCCCGATTCTGGCAAGATCTTTGTAGCCTTCTGCAAATTGAGTTGAATCTCTCTTCGGCATACCATCCGGAGACCAATGGTTTGGTTGAGCGTACCAATCAATCCATGATTATATACCTTCGACACTTTGTTGTTGAGAACCACGATAACTGGTCCTCCCTCCTACCCTGGGCAGAATTTGCTCTTAACAATTCGCTGGCTGAGGCCACTGGGCAGACACCATTCGTATTTAATAATGGGCAACACCCTAGGGTACTGGTACCGTTTCCCGCTGCTGCACCTTCTCCTCTTGTGGCCGACTGGGCAACTAATGCCAGAGAGGTTTGGGATCGGACTCAAGAGTCGATCCAAGCAGCTAAGGACCGTATGAAGACGGTGTCCGATAGGTTTCGTCGCCCGACTCCTGTCTTTTCTCCAGGGGATTTTGTGTGGCTCTCTGCAAAACACGTGAAACTTAGAGTGAGCTCTGTCAAATTTGCTCCTCGCTTCCTGGGTCCTTATGAGGTTCTTCGACAGGTAAATCCTGTAGTCTACCAATTGAAGTTACCCGTCCATCTTAGGATCCATGACAAATTCCATGTTTCACTGCTAAAGCCGGCTATTTTACCTCACGCTCGTGAAGTGCACTCTCCTGCCTCTGATTCCTCTTGCTCTAGCTATGAGCTACGAGCCATAGTTGGTTCTAAGATGGTTAGAGGGCGCAGGTTCTTCTTGATAGATTGGGAGGGCTATGGCCCGGAACATCGCTCTTGGGAGCCTGAGGAGGCTGTCCATGCTCCTGACTTAGTTGCCGATTACCTGCGTCACCGGGAGGGGGGCCCTTGAGGGGGAGGTACTGTTACAGTTGCTGTGGCTCTGGAGACTATGTCCGGATTTCTTGCTACTGCACATGTGCAAACGCTGGAGACTAAGTCCTATCTTGGAGCCATTGCACATGTGCGGGTGACATCATCGCTGACACGAGGTCACATGTCTCTGACACCTTCTAAGCCGATTGGCCACTGGTCATGTGCTTGTGACACGTGGTCACATGTCTCTGACACCTTCTATGCCGATTGGTCGCTGGTCATGGCCTTATGACGCCTTGCTCGGTGATAGGCCAGCGTGACGTCATTGCTGTCATTCTGGCAGCGGATTGGCTCTGGTGTCCTCCATCTTGGATGAGGCACAGAGTCTATATAAGACCCTGACACACGCCGCCCGGCGCTCAGTCCTCTTGGTTCATGCATGAGAGTAGATGCCCTGTGCACGTCCCTCTAGGCATCTCTCTGTCTATGTTAGGTGAGCGCTACCGGCAGGGTAGCGTTCTTATACCTTACAGCTTTGGCTGCAGTCCGTATCCTTACCTCTTAGTGGAGTGGACATAGGCAGGTGCCTGAGGCACATGGTCTGGCTGGGCCTTGTGATTCTACTCGTAGGTGGACGTTGCCGCTAGGGTAACGTTCCTTTTACTGCGTCTGGCAGTTGTTCGTATCCTCGCACACTAGGAGAGCGAACAGAGGTAGGAGCTTTGTGCGGCTTATGCTGCTGTCCGTCTCTTTTGCACCACTAGAAGAGCGGACCTAGGCAGGTGCCATATCTAGTGGTTCGTGTCCTCGCACACTAGTGGAGCGAACGCAGATAGGAGCTTTGTGCGGCTTACGCTGCTGTCCGTCTCTTTTGCACCACTAGAAGAGCGGACCTAGGCAGGTGCCATATCTAGTGGTTCGTGTCCTCGCACACTAGTGGAGCGAACGCAGGTAGGAGCTTTGTGCGGCTTACGCTGCTGTCCGTCTCCTGGCACCACTAGAGGAACAGACCTAGGTAGGTGCCATTTCCCACTCACTGCTTTTGTCTCTGTGATCTTTAACAGAGACTATTCCACACACCCTCCAAGTAAGGGAGGAATTGCTTTATTTTCTAATTATATTCCTCTGTGAGTTTAACAGAGGTATTGCACTCTGCACTTGTGCTATTATTTTTTACAGTGGCACACTTATATACCCCTTATCCTCTGCCATAGTCTGCAGCAGAGTCTTTGCACGGTGGACCCTGACTGTCTGACTTTCCATTAGGTTTTATTATCAGACAGTCCCCCGTAACAAAGTCATTGAAAGATAAATGCATTGAAACTGTACATTTCCATTTGCTGTACATTGATTTATTCTGGAAAAATCTACAATTTTGACAACATTCAAAAGAGGTGCATTTACATAATTTACACTTGCCTTCCTATGCTGATTGATAGCTGACATCGGGCAGAATACCCGGACTTGCTAACATCACCTCTCACGTAAGAGTGTACTGAGCCGATGAATGGCACATGCGTGGTAGCATACTGAAGCCAGTGCCCTCATAACGGCACCTTACAGCGCAGATGTGATGTGATGTGACCAGGCACAATATTTCTTATCTGACACCTGATGTCAGCTATCAATCAACATAGCAAGTCAGTTGCTAAGGATGTAAAATACCTGGGAAGGCATATATTGATTAGATGCTCTGGGTGGGATGATAGACTTAATGCCTTTTTGTATAGTAATAAAATAGCTAATCTTTCCAGAATAACACAAGATAGCAAAGAGAAAGGCATTAATGCATTTATCTTTCAGTGAACTAAACCAACATATAAATAGTTAAAGTGCATCAGGATTTTCCTATATAACCTAAAGCCAAGTACTATACTGGCACTATCAGGCTGATTCTGTACATACCTTTAGTTGCCAGCCAGGATGTATAGGTTTCGAAACAAAAGCAAGCAAAGTTTGTATAATGAGCAGCTTTTTGTTTGACAGCAGC
The DNA here is from genome assembly GCF_048569485.1 of Anomaloglossus baeobatrachus. Taxonomy (NCBI): domain Eukaryota; kingdom Metazoa; phylum Chordata; class Amphibia; order Anura; family Aromobatidae; genus Anomaloglossus; species Anomaloglossus baeobatrachus. The sequence goes on along the minus strand of NC_134360.1, from coordinate 190,039,867 downwards.
TGCTGAGCAGCTGATAGCTGGGATGGGGTTTGATAGTGATTCCCGCCCTCCTGCCTGTCAGTACTCCCTCTGTTGTTTATGCTAATTCTATTATAGAATAATTTTACTAAATGACTAGAAGGACCTGTGCTGATGTCATACCCATGTGACCAGAAGGGTCGGGCCCTCAGCCAACATAGCTGATACCAGGAAGCAACATTATTTTTCTGTTGGCTGAGGCACTGCTCACTCTGGTCACATGGGTATGTACAGGTCTTTCTAGTCACTTAGTAAAACGAGTCTATAATAGAATTAACGTAAATAACAGGGGGATGACGAACAGGTAGGGGGGCGGGAATCACTATGAATACCCACCCCAGCTATCAGCGGATCGGCAGCTCCTGCCATTAAAAAAGCTGCTTATTTTACAAACTTTACTTGCTTGTGTTTCAAAACCTATACATTCTAGCTGACAACTACAGGTATGTATAGAATCAGCCTGATAGTGCCAGTATAGCACTGGCCTTAGGTTATATAGGAAAATCCTGGTAATTGGTGCGCTTTAGAGGAAGTTTAACTTGCTGACAGATTCCCTTGAACACACAATACATGGGTCACCACCGATTAAAAATAATTAATTATATTTCTGTCTTTTAATTAACAATTTTATTTGATTTTTTAGGATTACAACTAATATTTGTATTTTAGAATAGTTGTTGGCCAATCATGATCTGCGTTATCTTTAAAGATTTGGCCACTTTCTAAAAACTTCCCAAGTATATATTTACTTAATTTTTAAAGCTTCACAATAAAGCGAGTGGGACAGAATTTTGAAAGCATCTGTTTACCAATTTCCTACTGGTAACAGTACCTCTGCAGCAATAACTAAATCACTTTCATACTTTTTCTCTGTGAAGCCATTAAGCCTAGAAACATGCTGTTTTTGGCAATACAGATATCAAAGTGGAAGCACAGCAGAAACTATCTATGTTAAAGGAGAAAAATCCACAGGCTGCTTCAAATATCAACAAGGAACCCTGAAATTTTCCATCAATTTCTTTTCATGGCCTTCTGACATTTTCAACTTAAAACTATATTGCTTAACATCAAGGCACTTTGCGATAGCTTCAGTTGGCAAAGGTAATTTTTGAGTGAGAGTCTGCAGAAAAAAAGGTAATTTTTTTTCTCAGAGCATTTCGCTAGAAAAAGGTAATTTTCAGAACCACTTGCTGTATTCTTTTGCTGTTATTTTGTATCATTCTAAGTAGCCCTAATGTCATTCATGGGCACAATATGTCGATACATTCCCAGTAGCTAAGCCGCTTGTGCAAAGCAAGTTTACACAAACTGTAGCTTTAGGCCAATGTTATTCTATAGCTGTGAAGATCAAACAATGCAATTTCGCGGAGAACTTTCATCAGTTTTGCATCAGTTGTGACACAAGACGGGGGTTGCGAACAACTGGATAGAGTTCTAATTTCCTTTGTCTGAAAATGGTGGTCTACATGGGTACGCTAATTTCATTTATAAAGGTCTTATCAAATAATCCAAAGTCTAATGTTTTGTTTTTTTGTTTTTTTAAATAAAACTGTGGAAATTCATGTGAAATAAGTATGGCTTTGTAATGTTCAGACATAGAGATGCAAAAATCAACTATGTCGCTGATGAATGTTATCATATGTTATTTAGACAAGTGGCAGTGAAAGCTATACAAAGGCTCAGACCTTTCATCTACTGATTTTTATCCCAAGTAAATCAAGTAATCCAGCTGTAATAGGTCCACGTTCCTGTAATTTTAGGGTTTTGTCCCTTTGATAGTATTTTATTAAGAGAAACATCTTTATTAAAAGGAAGCAGTTTAAAGAACAAACGGTTTGGAGAAAGCTGCATTAAACAAGCCACAAATTGACTATAATAAATTGCAAAATAATCACTACCTAAAAACTGAATTAAAATTATTGCAACGGAAAAACATGTGCAGGACTTAGATATCAAGTCTATTGTCAACATGTTTATTAAAAACCTCTTGCATTTCAAGTATTTACAGCAGTGTCTTTTTGTGTTTTTGCTAGTGTATTTTACTTATATATACATATATATTTATATATATATATATATATATATATATATATATTTTCATTTATTTATTTATTCAAAAACCACTGATTTAAAAAATGTATCAACAATCCCAAAATTTCCAAAATGCTAAGCATGTAAACTATACAAATATTTTTCTATAAAGGTTAACTTTTTTAAGACCATGATCTTCAGATTATTTAATGTCCTCTATGAAATTCACCCTTTAAAATACCACATTCTTCTGGCTTTAAATTAGCTGGATTTGTATTACAGATCAATATTGGCCAAAATGTTGCCAGTACATTTCAGGGTTTTATTCAACAACCATTTTTCTTGATCTGTAGTTTCTCGGGCCTATGCTCCAGATGAAAGCTGAAATTCTGGAGGACAAAAAACCACCTAGTCATCTAGGCATTCTTCCCCTTACTTTCCCTCAGCCATCTCAAGGGTGCATGGTCTGGCACTAACCAAAACTTACAGCCTAACAGGTAGTACCTCAAAGTGTCAATCGCCCATTTGATGGCCATATACTTTTTCTCCACAACGGCATAGTTTTTTCACAGGGGGAGAGTATACTACTCTTCTTCATTTATTTTCTGCCACAATGGGGCTCCTAACCTGACCTCTGAAGCATCAGGATGGAGCACAAAGTCCTTATTGAAGTTGGGTGCCCGGTTGTTTACAGAGGACTATTTTCAACTCCTGGAAAGCCATCTCCACTTCAGAAGACCACTTGACTATCGCTAACTTTGTATCCTTGAGAAGGTCTGTTAGAGGCATGGCGACCATTGCAAAATTTGGGATAAACTGCCGATAGTATCCCACAATTCCCAGAAATGATCTATCCTGCTTCTTGGGGAGTGGTTGTGGTCAATTTTGGATTGTATCCACTTTGTTCGCTTGAGGTTTGATTTTGCCCTTACCAACCATATAAAGTATTTGGCCTCATCCTTTCCCATGGCACACTTTTTCTGCATCAAGCGCTGCCTGGACCTTCTTCAGATGACCTCCCCAATCTAGGCTGAAGATCACGATGTTATCCAGGTATCGTTATTAAGGGGGGCTATGATCCGGTCCATTGTCCCCTGGAAGTTGGCTGGGACCCCCTGAAACCCGATTGGCAACCTAGTGTAATGGAAGCAATGATCAGGTGTAGAGAGGGCTCTCTTTTCCTTGACACGCTGGGATATGGGAATTTGCCAATACCCTTTTCTAAGATCCAAGGAGGTAATGTATCGTGACAGCCCCAACCTCTCAATCAGCTCATCAACCCGAGGCATCAGATACGCGTCAAACTTGGAGACCTTGTTCAGTTTCAATAATCATTGCAGAATCTCCATTTATCATCAGGTATTGGTACTAAGTCAATCGGGCGGAACCACCCACTCTTAGGGGTACTTTGCACACTACGACATCGCAAGCCGATGCTTGCGATGCCGAGTGCGATAGTACCCGCCCCGTCGCAGCAGTGATATCTTGTGATTGCTGCCGTAGCGAACATTATCGCTAGGGCAGCTTCACACGCACATACCTGCCCTGCGACGTTGCTCTGGCCGGCGAACCGCCTCCTTCCTAAGGGGGCGGGTCGTGCGGCGTCACAGCGACGTGACACGGCAGGCGGCCAATAGGAGCGGAGGGGCAGAGATGAACGGGACATAAACATCCCGCCCACCTCCTTCCTTCCACATTGCAGCCGGGACACAGGTAAGGTGATGTTCCTCGCTCCTACGGCTTCACACACAGCGATGTGTGCTGCCTGCTGGAACGAGGAACAACATCGTACCGTCGCTGCTGCTAAATTATGGAAATGTCGGACCCTATACCGATCATACGATATGATGCTTTTGCGCTCGTTAATCGTATGTAAAAGGATATGCACAATACGATATCGACAGCGATGCTGGATGTGCGTCACTTTCGATTTGACCCCACCGACATCGCACCTGCAATGTCGTAGTGTGCAAAGTACTCCTTAGACTCCTCAATGTCTCCTACACTCAACAATCAACATCCACTTCACCTCCTTGGAAATGAGCTCTCAGTGTGCCTAGGGGATGTGACACAGCTTCAGGTTTATCTGCACATGGGGTTGAGTCAGAACTTCGTGCTCCACGATCAGCATATATCCTGGCAATTCTGATAACAGGTCTCGATTTCACTGCAGCAGTTCTAGACACTACTGTTTCTGGGCCAGTGACAATGTCTCTGCCACCATGACATCTTTGATATCAGCTTCGGAGATAGCCTCCAGACACAGAGTATCAATCGGCTCCCTATCTCACCACGGTTTGATCAAGTTGATATGTTATAGTTGGTTATACTTCCATCTTCCGGGATGGTGGAACTTGTAGTTCCCATTTTCAAGTTTTTCCACTACTTTGTATGACCCCTGCCATTTGGCCATAAGCTTGCTTTCCACCATAGGGATCAGTACTAACACTCAGTCTCCAGGGTTGAATTATCTGACCCTTGCCAAATGATTGTATACCCTAGCTTGGGCTCCCTGCACCTGGAGAAGACTTTCTTTCACAATAGGCATTTCCCCTGCAAATCTGTGTCACATGTTTCAAAAAGCTCCTATAGGGTGTAACCTTGGCTTCCCAGGTCTCCTTCGCTTTGTCTAGGAGACCTCAAAGATGACGGCCATAAAAGAGTTCAAATTGAGGAAAACCCTGTAAAGACTTAGGGAACTTCTCTAATGGAGAACATCAGATATGGAAGTAGACAATCCCAGCATCAGCCACCTTTTTCTGCAACCTTCCAGAGCATGGCTTTCAAGATTTTGTTAAACCTCTCTATGAACCCATCTGTCTATGGATGATATATCGATGTTTTCAGTTGCGTGATCTGGAGGGCTTTACTCAATTCCCGCATCCCTTTGGACATAAATTGTGTTCCTTAGTCCACCTGAATGTCCTTTGGCAGTCCTGTCCTTGACAGGATGAGGACCAACTCTCTGGCAATACTTCTAGCGAAGGAGTTTCTTAGTATCACCACTTCTGAGTACCGTGTCACACAATCCAATATGACTAAAATATATTGATGCCCACTGGCAGACTTCACCAGGGGTCCCACTAAATTCATTGCAATTTTGTCAAACGGGACCTCTATGATTGTAATAGCAATGGGGGAATACAGAAGTGAGAGACTGATGGGGTTAGCTAGTAGGTGGGACAGGACCTGCAATAGTTAAAGATTTCTCTGTGACATCTGGATAGTAGACTCTCAGAAGGATCTGCTCTTGGGTTTTATCTACACTCATATGACCATCCAAGATATGAGAATGAGCCAGGTCTAAAGGTCCAGTCACACTAAACAACTTACCAGCGATCCCAACAACGATAGGGATCGCTGGTAAGTTGCTAGGAGGTTGCTGGTGAGATGTCATACTGCGACGCTCCAGCGATCCCTCCAGCAACCTGACCTGGCAGGGATCGCTGGAGCGTCGCTACACGAGTTGCTGGTGAGCTCACCAGCAACCAGTGACCAGCCCCCAGCGCCGCGTGGAAGATGCTGCGCTTGGTAACTAAGGTAAATATCGGGTAACCAACCCGATATTTACCTTGGTTACCAGCGCATGCAGCTACACGTGCAGAGAGCAGGGAGCAGGGAGCAGCGCACACCGCTTAGCGCTGGCTCCCTGCTCTCCTAGCTACAGCACACATCGGGTTAATTAACCCGATGTGTCCTGCAGCTACATGTGCACAGAGCAGGAGCCGGCACTGACAGTGAGAGCGGCTGGTAACGAAGGTAAATATCGGGTAACCAAGGACAGGGCTTCTTGGTTACCCGATGTTTACTGTGGTTACCAGCCTCCGCAGAAGCCGGCTCCTGCTGCCTGCACATTTAGTTGTTGCTGTTTCGCTGTCCCACACAGCGATCTGTGCTTCACAGCGGGACAGCAACAACTAAAAAATGGCCCAGGACATTCAGCAACAACCAACGACCTCACAGCAGGGGCCAGGTTGTTGCTGGATGTCACACACAGCGACATCACTAGCAACATTGCTGCTACGTCACAAAAGTTGTTCGTTAGCAGCGATGTTGCTAGCGATGTTGATTAGTGTGACGGGGCCTTAACACCCTGCGCGTATAGAGTCCTGGTACCAATAGTTGTTCTATTATCTCACCCCTTAGCTAGGCAACCCAATATAGTAAGTGACGATTTATAGCAAAACACGGTAACTTGGTGTCAGTACTCGGCTCCTCAACAACCCTGTTTAGAACAGTAACTTTCGCAAATGCCTCTTTTAGTGTAAAGTCCCTCACTTGAGCAGTCCCAAAATTCGTCAAAGAGACCCCCAACTTCGGTATATTAGCCTCATGGGTTGCTGTCTCATTCTCATAGGCCTCTGACTGCGATGAAGTTACATTAAGGCTATGTGCCCACAGGGACAGTGTCCTGCGGATATATCCGCAGGACATTCCGCAGGAGCTCCCAGGAAACCGCACCACAACTTTTGTCTGTTTCCATGCTGCGGAATGTCCTATGGATATAGTGCGGGCATTCTGCATTGAGGATACAGTACCATGGCTTCGGCACTGCATCCTCAATGCAGAACAAGTGCTGCAGTGATCGGGAGTTCATACTCACCTCCATCACGCAGCACCTCGCTTTCCGGCGGCCGGGTCACTCTGTCAGCGTCTGCAGGAAAAGGTGGGCGGGCCTGAACTAGCTCCGCCGGTCACATGACCGGAGCTTGTGCAGGCCCCGCCCATCTCTTCCTTCCTATACCTGGATGGCTGGAACCACCGTTCTCCTGTACACCGGACGGAGAAAGTGACTCCGGTGAGGCAGGTAAGTATATGGCACCCTGCGGAGAAATCCGCAGGAATAATTAACATGCTGCTGATTTTTCCGCAGGGAAATCCGCATTATTTCCGCTGCGGAAAAATCCACAGCGTGGGCACAGCAGCTCCCATATGCCATAGAAATGGCTGGGGAGTAGGTGTGCTGCAGATTTTTGAAAAATCCGCGCGCGAAAAATCCGCGGCAAATTCCGCGCATTTTCCGCAGCGTGGGCACATAGCCTAAGGGAGAACTTTATCCTAGACACTGGGTAAACCCAACTTTCTCCACAATTCCCAAAATAAGGAAACGTCCAACTATGTTATCACTAGGTGTAACAGGTCCTTTACTACTACAACTTCAGGAGCCTCACTGTAACACCATTTATCATGATGGGACATACCTGCTGACTCTTGCTGGGTTGACAGTCCACACTGCAGACCGGTAATACGAGGAGCACCAACCCATGCTGCAGTCCATTTGCTAACTGGTAAGGAGACAACAGGCAGCTATGTGACCTGAGCCATGACACCGCCAACAAATTATGTCCCTATTTGGGGACTTCAGCAAACTCCCACCTCGTTTTTGGAACCTTGGGTGTCGCCACTTGTGGCTCTAATACCACTTTTTTGAGAGTTAGCCTCCTTTTGGTTAGCTCAGTTAGTGGATGCGATGAAGGTTGATTTCCCTAAGGGGTGTTGGACTACCTGCTACCTATCCACTAGGCCACCAGGTGTTATTTTTTGCAAGGTTCTTCTTACCACCTTCCATACATGTGAATGATCACCTTGACTTGGGGGTGGGTAGGTCACCCTACCCGGATCACCTTAGCCAGGATATCTATCTGCCACTGCTGCTGTTCAAATGCCTGTTGTTGCTGCTGCTACTGTTGTTCCCATTGCTGCTGCTGCTCAAACACCTGCTGCAACCACTGCTGCTGACTCTATGGTATTAACAGCTTATTTATCTCCTCCTGTGCTAGCTGTTGCTGTGTGTGCTGTTGCTGGACTTGCAACAGGTGTTTAATCAGGGCCTCCATTTTGTCTGACTGTGTTTCTTGGCTTATAGCTGCCTTGACCCAAGACATTCAGTTTGTCCACAGCAATCACATGTGTTCCTGGGAATCTTGCCCATGCTTCTAGCACCAATTATGGTAGATCAACTCACTCAGCTGCAGATTGAGATAGTCAAAGGAATGGTTTCCATTTCAGTAAGGCTGGTTTAGTGTCGCTTCATAAACCAGGTGAAGAAAAATAACAAACTCAAACAGCTATTGTTCTGAATAAAAAACAAAAAAAAGCCACAGTGCAGTCCGTATCACTGTGGGGTCAGATTCAGGGTTCAGTTTTTGCAAATGAGCAAGGACTGGAGGTACTGCTACCTCCATACACAGACCACTAAGTGTGATTCCTTAGACCTTGCTTTCCTCTGCTGGACCACAGCCCAGTCATCCCATTCATTTGACTGTTCACAAAAAAATCCTGGCCCTTGTCATGACTAATTAACCCTCTCAACACCGTAATGATGCCGGAGCTTACATCCAGGGTTTCACATCACTAAAGCTAATAACTTCAGTGAAATATATTTCCCCTCCAGGACTGTACCAATGACAAGCTTCAACACATTAGAAAACATTGTATCATCTCTCCACTCATAGTGATGCAAGCCTCATTGGCCTGTCCTTTTATCCACAAGGACTGCCAGGAGATGAAAGCTCAAAGGTATCAGTAATTATACTTAGGTCTGCTATACTCACAGTAACTTGTAATCCTTCTGCAGTGAGACAGGCTGTTTGCCATAATATTCCTCACAGTGAAAAAGCTGCACTTAGCTATGATTGGAGGGAGGGGTGTTCTTATTATTTATTTATTTTAGACACTTATACAATGCCATTAATTTGAACAGCACTTTATCTTCTTTCTACTGATTGTTGTTGCCTGTTTATAAGTGGTCAACCTCATACAGGGAGAAGAAGTACACACCCCCAGTGAAAACTTTCTGATAACGCCCACTTGGACTTAACAAAATGTAACTTAGTAGGTGCCAAATACTTTGACTGATAATAAGTCCACAATAGAGAGGTGAAATAAAAATAAAATAAAAATATTTTATTAAATTTGGTGAAAGGTCCAAGGAACTAACGGTTCAAGCAGCAAACTAAAATAGTAAAATTATTATTATTAATAATAATAATAATAATATTGTATCCTATATGATACTACATGAAAAAACAGACTGCAGCTGACATGAGGAGGGGCTGACTCTTTTCCTTCAGACAGTGAAAGAGACAAACAGGGAAAGAGACCAACAAAGAGTCAAAGAGTCAGACAGAGACACACAGACAGACAGAGAAAGATAGGGAAAGAGACAGACAGGGAAAGAGACAGACAGGGAAAGAGAGATAGAAAGAGGCAGACAGAGAAGGAGGTAGACAGAGACAGACAGAGAAAGAGACAGGGAAAGAGACAGACAGACAGAGACAGAAAGGGAAAGAGACCGAGAGTTAAGAGACAGACAGAGAGAGACAGTGAAAGAGGCAGACAGAGAGAGACAGACAGAAACAGATAGAGAGAGAGACAGACAGAAACAGATAGAGAGAGACAGACAGAAACAGGGAAAGAGACAGACAGAGAGATAGAGAGACAGACAGAGAGGGAGACAAACAGGGACTGGGAGAGTGGGAGAGAGAGACAGAAAGACAGTTACTATCCTGGGCAACGCTGGGTACTACAGCTAGTAAAAAAACTACAGCTAGTAAAAATGTTTTATTAAATTTGGTGAATGGCCAAGGAACTAATGCTTCAAAAAGCAAGCTAAAACAGTAAAATAATGATGATGATGATGATGATTATTATTGTTATTGTTATTATTATTATTATTTATTGTATCCTATATGAGTACTACATGAAAAACAATCTGCAGCTGACCTGAGGAGGGGCTGCCTGTTTTGCCTTCTGTTGGGGGTTAGGGTTACGGATGTAGATGTCTCCTAAGTTTAATTATGCAAAAACTGTTATTTGTATCGTTTGTTAGTGGGAACTAATTTATTGTTACTTTAGTGTTAGTTCACTGTGCTTGTATTTATATGAATTAACATTAACTGTAAAAATAAATTTTAGTACAAGTAAAACATATTTTCACTTAGATGATGTGGAAGTATTCTAATCTGATTTGCATTATTTAAGCAAAATATGTAAATCCTAAATACTGTTGCTAAGTGAGATTCAGATGACTCAGCTTTCCAGGGGGAAATATAATTTACAAATTAATTTTCCCCACAGAATTTACATCATGCAAATTCTCCCTAAGATTGAAAATATCTGTTTGTATTAATTGTGCAAAGTATCTTTGTGTGGTTGAGAGAGTGTCCTGAGGTTCATGCTTCAAATGAAAAGCAAATTCCATTAGCATTTATTTTTGTAATTACCTTTTTAATTTGATTTTGGTTCACTGGAACACAAGCAAACATGGCAGTTTTCTCACAGACTCAAGCAGCTGATGGGCAAAGGTTAATTTATATGTACACGGACACATTAGCTTGTCACATCTGCTGTTAATTACAAACATATATACTAGTCTAATTAAACATTGCAAGCAACTGACCTAAATTGTTCAATGGACTGTTGCAAAATACACTACACTATTAAAAGACATCATGTTTCATGTTTAGCTTTTGCATATGATGCGAAGTAGCACTCTTGCAAGTAAATCTTTCCTCCCGTTCAGATCTAGCACTAGAGCGTCACCGAGAATCACACTATAAAGCGCTGCATGTGACATAGTCATGGGAATATTAAGCCGAATCACAGCAATTGCTGTTTTGCTGTCATTATCTCAAGTGTTTTCGAATGAATATACTCTATGACAGCTGTCTGAGCGGCTGCCCCGGCCTAATTTAAAACATATTATTGAAACAAACAGTAACAGTGCATCAGCATATCATCGGGATTAATTAAACTCTGTGCATAAGATAAACTGTTAATCAGATCATTTCCACTACACAAGATACAAATGTCCAAGTTAATGACTAAGGTTGTCCTTTATTTCTCTGAGATGTGTTATTATCTTTATGAAAAATAACTAGGAAACACATGTTACACACAGTGGAATTTTATTTTCTTACTTTCTGATTTCAATATGTCAAAAGTATGTGTAAACTATTATTATTGGCTTTACGTGCCAAAGGTTTACATGATTAAGTTGAGATAGAGACAGACCTATACATATCAATTATCAACAGTATGTTATACACTTTGACAAGCACACATGGAAAATAGCATAAAATAAGGTCTAAAGGCCCCGTTACACACAGATATATCGCCGGGGTCACGGTTTCTGTGACGCACATCCGGCATCGTTAGCGACGTCATTGCGTTCGACACGCACGAATGACAGTTAACGATGGAAAATACTCACCAAATCGTCCATTGTTGACACGTCATTCCATTTTAAAAAAATCATTGATTGTTGAGCACGCAGGTTGTTCGTCGTTCCCGAGGCAGCACACATCGCTACGTGTGACATCTCGGGAACGACGAACTGCAGCTTACCTGCAGCCGCCGGCAATGCGGAAGGAAGGAGGTGGGCAGGATGTTACGTCCCGCTCATCTCCGCCCTTCCACTTCTATTGGGTGGCCGCTTAGTGACGCGCTGTGACACCGCACGAACCGCCCCCTTAGAAAGGAGGCAGTTCACCGGCAACAGCGACGTCGCTAGGCAGGTAAGTCCCGTGTGACGGCTCCAAATGATATTGTGCGCCACGGGTAGCGATTTGCCCGTGACACACAAACGACGGGGGTGGGTGCTTTCACCAGCAATATCGCTAGCGATATCGCTGCGTGTAACACCCCCTTTACTTAAAACTACTATACCTGACCTGCCCGGTTCTTGTACAGACTATAAGTCCCAGCTGCACAGCCCCTGAAGGCCCCTGCGCAGACTGAAACAACCCTAAATAAATGAGACAGATGACCAATCGGACCTTTGCTTCTTAACTGGCCATCAAGGGGTCCATGTACAGCCTTAAGAATTCGTGGAAGGTGCCGAGTCAAAGGAAGGTAAACTTAAAGTAATAATCTGCTAGGAGAAACACTAGATAGACAGGCTGTATTTCCAATCAGGTCCCACTTCCCCAATTTTTAACAGTGGGAAATGAAAGCGCTGGAAAGCTTGAAATAGTTGTACCTGACGGGTGATAGGGTAGACTAAATGGCAGCATTGGAAACACCTGTTGGCAGAAAGACAATGAACACACAAAGTGTTCAGAACCAGGACAGCAATCAAACCTGACTGTGGCACATTGGAGAGGGAAACGGACCACAGAAGGAGGCTGCCAGATCACATGCGAGGCACGTAACAGTAATTATAATAATCTTTATCAGTTGACTGTATATTCTACAGCACTTTACAGTTAGTGAAAAACACAAGCAATGAGACTAAATGGGACACAACAGAAACAGGCAGAGATGAGAGGATGTAGTAAGGTTTCAATTCACTATATCATACAGATGTTATTGGGAAATTCACCTTGTGGAAAATTGGTTCTTACCTATTATACACAATTGCCTCTTTAGAACCAAGCACATAATAAACATAAGTGAAAAAATAAAAAAAAACCTAATACCTCAGCCACAGTTCAACTGGTGTTTGCTGCAAGCCATCTGGTCCTCATTGGTATCTTCTTTACAAAATCCTGCAGCAGTGTCTTCACTCTGGGAGAGAGCATCTGGCAGTGACCTATGATGCCTGGTCACAGTTGGAAACCCAGTTCTAGGGGTGAAGACACGAGCATGCAACTGTAGAAAGAAAAGGATATGAGGACCATACAGGGGCACCAAAGGCAGCAAAGGTGTTTGGATGGGTGAGCGTGGAGGTGGGTATTATGTTTCACCTTTTTTTTTTTTTTTTACTTTTTTGATGGTCCTCTACAATTTATCAAAACTCAGCAGCTAGCAAAGAGCAAATTACAAAATATAAATATCTGGAGAATACTGATTTTTGTAAAATTCACATAAAGTTCAATTCTACTGAAATATATATTTGATCATCTTTAGTAACAAAGTTCTAGATTCATGCAGGATTCTAGCCCCCTACACTGTAAAGGGGATATGCAGTTGAAACCAGAAGTTTACATACACTATCTAAAAAGAAACATATGCATTTTTTTCTCACTATCTGATGTGAAATCAGAATAAACTTTTCCTGTTTTAGTTCCATTATGATTACCAAAATTATTTATATAATGCCATAATAATGAGTGTGAGAGAGAGAGAGAAAGAGAGAGAGAGAGAGAGAATGAAGGAATTTTTATTACTTTCTGCAAAGTCAAACATTTACATACCCTAAAGGCCGCTTTACACTCAACGAAGTATCTAGCGATATGTCATCGGGTTCACGGAATTCGTGACGCATATACGGCCTCGTTAGCAATGTTGTTGCGTGTGACACCTACGAGTGTCCGCTAACGATCAGAACTAATCACCAAATCGTTGATCGTTGACACGTCGTTCATTTTCAAAATATCGTTGCTCGTGCTGGACGCAGGTTGTTCGCCGGCCACAGTGATATTGCTAGGAAGGTAAGCCCGTTTGACGTGTCCTAGCGATATTGTTTACCACAGGCAGCGATTTGCCCGTGACGCACAAACGACGGGGGCGGGTGCGATCGCTAGCGACATTGCTAGCGATGTCGTAGCATGTAAAGCAGCCTTTAGAGTATTATGCCTTTAAACAATATGGGACAGCCCATATGATGATACCAAGTTTTGGGAAGCTTCTGATAGGTTTATTGGCAATATCTGAGTTAATTAGAGACATACATGTGGATGTATTTTAATGCACACCTGAAACACACTGCTTCTTTGTGTAGCGTCAAAAGAAATCAGCCAAGATCTCAGGAAGAGAATTGTGGACTTGCACAAGTCTGGTTCATCCTTGGGTGTATTTTCCAGATGCCTGAAGGTGCCTTGTTCATCTGTACAAACAATTGTACTCTAGTACAAAAACGATGGGAATGTCCAGCCATCATACTTCTCAGGAAGGAGATTGTTTTTGTGTACCAGAGATGAACGTGCTTTGGTCACACAAGTGCATATCAACCCAATGACAAAAGCAAAAAAACCTTGTGAAGATGCTGGTGGAAGCAGGTAAAATTGTGTCATTATCCACAGTGAAATGAGTATTGTATCAGCATGGGCTGGAAGGAAGAAGCCATTACTCCAAAAGAAACTTAAAAAAGCCAGATTCATGTTTGTAAATGCACACAGGAACAAAGACCTTAATTTTTGGAGACATGTCCTGTGGCCTGATGAAACTAAAATTTAACTGTTTGGCCATAATGACCATCGGTTTGTTTGGAGGAAAAAGGAAGAAGCTTTGAAGCCTAATAACACCATCCCAACTGTGAAACTCCAGGGTGTTAGCATCATGCTGTGGATATGTTTGGCTGCATGAGGGACTAGTGCACTTCACAAAATAGATGGCATCATGAGGAAAGAAGATTATGTGGCAATACTGAGGCAACATCTCAAAACATCAGCCAGGAACTTAAAGCTTGGGCGGAATTAGGTCTTCCAAATGGACAATGACCTGAAACATACAGCCAAACTGGTTACAAAGTGGCTTAAGAATAACAAAGTCAATGTTTTGGAGTGGCCATCACAAAATCCTGATCTCAATCCTTTTGAAAATTTATGGGCAAAGCTGAAAAGGCTGGTGCGAGCAAGGCGACCTACAAACATGGCTCAGTTACACCAGTTCTGTTAGGAGGAATGGGCCCTAATTCCTACCAACTATTGTGTGAAGCTTGTGGAAGGAGATCCAAAATGTTTGACCCAAGTCATTCAATTTAAGGTCATTGGTACCAAATACTAATGAAATAGATGGAAACTTTTGAGTTTCAAGAAAGTAATAAAAATGGCTTAAAATATTCTCTCTCTTATTATTCTGGTATTTAGCAAATCTAAATAATTTTGGCAATCCTAATTGACCTAAAATGGGAAAGGTTTAATCTGATATTTTCATGTCAGATTGTGAGAGAACATGCATATGTGTCTTTTTACATAGTGGATGTAAACTTCTGGTTTCAACTGAAAATAAAGCTGCAAGAACCTGCAGCACTTTCTGTAACATGTATGTAAAGATTATACCTTTATAATAAAATTACCGTATTTTTTGCTTTATAAGACGCACTTTTGTTCCCCCAAATTTTGGGGGAAAGTAGGGGGTGCGTTTTATAATCCGAATATACGGGGGGTGTATATATATATATATATATATATATATATATATATATATATACTACAGAGTCCAGGTGAGGTGGGGGCAGCTCTGGAGTGGTGCTGGGGGCTGGTGAAAGGTGCAGGAGTCAGCGGCAGATCTCCTGCTCCCGCTCATATAATGTGCACTGCCGCTGTCCATCACCGTGGTGCTGAAACCGCACCGCGGTGATGGGCTGGGGCAGTGGCGCATATTATATCTGCCTGCGCCCCCCTTTGATGGCACATGCCCCCCCTGTGTTAGATATGGCCCCCATGCTGCTGCCCATAGTAAAATAAAAAACTCTTTATTTACCTCCTCCAGCATGTCTCCCCGGTCTCTCTGCTGCCGCTGTGATCAGGCATGCAGAGATGATATCACTCTGCTGTGCCGATTACATGACCACACCGAGAACCAGTAAGTGCCGGAGCTCAGCAGCACGGAGGGAGACACGAGGGAGGACAGCACTGGAGAAGGTAAGGAAAGAGTGTTTTATTTTACTATGGGCAGCAGCATGGGGGCCATATCTAACACAGGGTGAGGTGTGCCATCCATAGGGGGCCATATCTAACACAGGGTGAGGTGTGCCATCCATAGGGGGCCATATCTAACACAGGGGGAGGTGTGCCATCCATAGGGGGCCATATCTAACACAAGGGGAGGTGTGACATCCATAGGGGGCCATATCTAACACAGGGGGAGGTGTGGCATCCATAGGGGGCCATATCTAACACAGGGGGAGGTGTGCCATCCATAGGGGGCCATATCTAACACAGTGGGATGTGTGCCATCCTTAGGGGGCCATATCAAACACAGGGGGACGTGTGCCATCCATAGGGGGCCATGGGCAGCAAAGGGGGATGTGTGCCATCCATAAGGGGCCATGGGCAGCACAGGGGGATGTGTGCCATCCATAGGAGACCTGTGCCAGCTGTAGGAGACGTGTGCCATCTATAAGAGACCTGTTCCAGTTGTAGGGGATATGTTCCAGCAATAGGGGACGTGTTCCAGGACAGGGGGACGTGTGCTATAAATAGGGGACGTGTTCCATCAATAGGAGACATGTGCCAGCAATAGGGGATGTGTGCCAGCAATAGGGGGCGTGTGCTATCAATGGGGGACATGTGGCATCACTGGGGGACATGTGGCGTCACTGGGGGATGTGTGCCAGCACAAGGGGGCTATATTCAATATAAGGGGAGCATATCCAGATTAAGGGGGCTAATTTTAGGATGGGGGGCTATGAGGGACATATACCCTATATGATTTGTTAGATGGACACTGGCATTATAAGATGGACCACATTTAACATTAAAAAAAAAAAAAATCTTTTCCTTCACCAAATTGGGGGTGCGTCTTATAATCAGGTGCGTCTTATAAGGTGAAAAATACGGTACTTAATTGCCTTCTTTAAAGTCGTATCTGAACCTTAGTGTTAAATAATTAGGCAAAACAGTCCTGTGGAATATATATGCAGGAAGAATTAGTTTTACAGGCACACAAAGCTGGAAACATTAATGGACCAAGAAAGTGAGTTCCACAGAAGGGGGATCACGTGAAATAAGCCATGCAGATCACATAAAGAGAATATAATAAGGAAGATTGAAAGATGTAAGTCATTGGTTGTGTTAAGAGCAATTGGTCAAATTGAAAATTAAGTGAAATGGCAAGTATCAAAAGAAACCAAAAACAGAAAGTTACCTAGTGGTGCAAATATTTGAGTGGCAAATGGATTATAAATAAAGCTACATGGACCTGTCACCGAGCCAGAATCTGAGCTAACATGAATATGGCACCAGGTTAGGTAGTGAATGAGCTATGAATTATGGTCCTGTTACATAGGGCTTATTGAAGTATTCAGCTCTCTAGGTATTTTCACCTACCTAATTTATTAATATGGGCATACAGATTATAGAATGCTGAAAAAGTTATACCTATGTGCCTCATATCAGATGCCTTGTTGTAGATAAACCCTTTTACCGGTTTATGTAAATGAGCTCTTCTAGGCTATTCGGAGGGTGCTGTCTGGAGGATGACTCTTCCTCCACATTTCATTATCCTATCATTTACCTCGTATAGCATCACTTTGTCCATGTTACATCGAGTTTTCACCTTGTGATCTCGTGCCTGTGCATTTTCAGTGCTGTTGTTTCTCTTCAGTGTTCCGCCCTTTTCTGGGCATTGGCTTCATGTTGCTTCTGCACAGGCGCTGGTGAAGTCGTAGGAACGTGAGCTCCCAGTGTTAGGGGTACTCAGGTAAAATGACATGCTTACTCTGCAGACCTCTATGAATGAAGTCGGGAGTGCACCTTTTCTGTGTGCAGAGGACACTGGGAGTGGAAATTCCAGTAAATCACCGATGCCGAAAGCCAATGGCCACAGAAGGGCGGAACACTGAAGAGGATTGACCGCACTGACAATGCACTGGCTTGAGATTACAAGACAAAACCAGACATCACAGGTAAACAGTAACACTGTGATAGGTGATACATAGGATAATGAAGTGCAGAGGCAGGGTTATCTTGTGGACAGTGTCATCCCCAAAGCCTCGAAAAGCTAATTTCTATAAACAGATAAAAGAGGAGTTATCCAGGAAAAGGCATCTGATATGAGGCAAACAGGTATGTCTTTTTCAGAATGATATAACCTGTAGGCCTATATTAATAGGTTCCGCAGCTCAAAAAAGTGGTGATAGGTAATCTGTGCAACTTTATTTAGCACCCCTGCGGTAACATGTGCCACAAATAAAGCTACAAGCCCTGTGGAAGCTCGAGTCTCAGACAACTGTGCCAGTAAACACACCAACACCTTCAGGACATGTACACCCAGAACCAGGTTGGGAGCCTTCCCTAGGGGCGGGCACTGTTAGTTAACATGTACCCAGCCTGTGGGAGGGACTTCGAACAGTGGAAGGGGGCCTGTGGCCTGACAGGAAAAGGACAGTTGAGAGTTGTCAGTTGACGGTTGGCGGCTGAAGTGTAAAGACCTGTAAAAAAGAGCAAGCCACTTACAGAAGGGTGGTAGTTGCAGAGCCAGTGACTAGGCTCCAGGAACCAAGGGGTTGCCTGAGGAAGTGGGAATCTAGTGCTCGTACTACTCCGCACGCGGCGGGGTGCAGATCCCCAGGACAGGTAGTGACTCCAGGTCGACTGTGAATTCTGGCAGGCGAGGGGGTCTCAAGGATCCCCCGCCACCAGGAAAACATTGGAGGCACCAGCATCAAAGAGAGAACCGGGATCAGTAACCCTTAAACAGTCCGCGCTGCCAGCGGTAGGACCCACGTCCACGTCCACGTCAGGTGGACCTCCAAGTGTTTCAGGCCGGGGAGGACTACATCAGAACAGAGTGTACAGGTGGGCAAGTGGCCCAGGTCAAACTGGCACAGAAAGACGGGACTCGGGCACACCTGGAATCCGGCACATCTACAGGCCGCACCACCGGCTGTGAGTAAAAGGACTGAACTGCAATTGCCCTGTCTGGACTTGCTTATTACCACCGTGCTTCACGTTTTCCCCACACAGACCACTGGGGCCCCAGCCCTGCTCATGGAGGGTTACACTATCAGCGCTGCCCCCACTCTATTAACCCCAGTAGGACTCGGCAGCGGTGGCCTCCACAGTCCCTGACCGCACACCGCGAGTAGCGTAGTCACACTTTATTAAAATTCCTTTTTGTTCGGACTGGCCCCCAGGGCCACGGGACCAGGCGTCGGCCACGACTACGATCCCCACCGAGTGCTACCAGCCTTGGACCCGGGTACCCCATTGCTCCGGGGCGCCACATTTATAACTATACAAGCCCAAAACTCTTCCAATGACTACCCTTAGAGACTAGAGTTGAGCGCGGTTCGCGGTTCGAGGTTCTCCAGTTCGATGCTCGAGTGATTTTGGGGGCTGTTCTAGATCGAACTAGAACTCGAGCTTTTTGCAAAAGCTCGATAGTTCTAGATACGTTCGAGAACGGTTCTAGCAGCAAAAAAAACAGCTAATTCATAGCTGGCTTTCCGCTGTAATAGTGTGAGTCACTCTGTGACTCACACTATTATGACATTTCAGTGTATAGTGTGCGGGAACAGCGCATTCAGATCACTGCTGTTTGGATAATGGCTATATGGATGACTTCTGTATAGTCCCACTAGTGCAAAGATATTTGCAGCACCTCTGCCTGCATTGCACACTCAAACTCATTGTTACTAAGCCATTATACTAGCAAACACTGATTGAACCTAGTGGCATCCTAAACGTGGCTATTGGACTTCTGTATAGTCCCACTAGTGCAAAGATATTTGCAGCACGTCTACCTGCATTGCACACTCAAACTCATTGTTACTAAGCCATTATATTAGCAAACACTGAGTGAACTTAGTGGCATCCTTAACGTGGCTATTGGACTTCTGTATAGTCCCACTAGTGCAAAGATATTTGCAGCACCTCTGCCTGCATTGCACACTCAAACTCATTGTTACTTACTAAGACGTTATAATACCAAAAATTGAGTAAACTTAGTGGCATACAAGAAGTGGCTGTTGTATTCCATTAGTGCCCCACTGGTGCCAAGCTATTTCTAGCACCTGTGCATGACACCCTCCTGCTCTGTTTTTAATAAGCTATAATGATAGCAAAAAATACTGCCATTTAGTGGCATCATAGAACTGGCTGTTGTATTCCATTAGTGCCCCACTGGTGGCAAGCTATTTCTAGCACCTGTGCATGACACCCTCCTGCTCTGTTTTTAATAAGCTATAATGATAGCAAAAAATACTGCAACTTAGTGGCATACAAAAAGTGGCTGTAGGACTCCTTTATAGTGCCACTTGTGCCAAGCAATCTCAAGCACCTCTGCATTCTACCCTCATGCACATTTTGCTATGCTAATTTTATAGCAAACTCAGGGAATTCCTTGCTGCATTTGATCATTAGGAGGGATAGAAAGTGAGGCTTCTTTTACTGTCCTGGTAGCCACAGAACACGGCCACTGTACCTATCTGTCCACTTTTGCCACGCTATTTAATTTGCCCAAAGAGCTGACTCTTTTTCTGCCATCCTAAAATTGTCTGGAATACTAAGTTAGTGTTCCTTTGCTGCCAAGCAAGGTACAACACATGTGCATTCTACACTCCTTTCCATTTCTGGAATGCAATTATTAACTGCAGGTAGTCCAGCCAATCTGTGACGAAAGTGCAGGCGTGGATATAATGTAGCCTGCATCCAATGATGGTTCTCTCGATGTCTGACAGCTCAACAATACCTTCTGTTTCCACTTCCAAAACAAGTGATGACCTGCCAATCACACTCCCTGTTGCGGGTAAAGGAGTGGAAGTTCAGTGTGAAAAACCATGTGTGACTGCTGTCCCCACAGTCACAGAGGATGAAGAGCACGCAGATGCACTTGATGGGGCAGGCGGTGGTTGCACAGGCACGCTAGGCCGCATTGTAGCACAGTGAAATTCACATTGCGACTTATGCTTCATTTTAAGTCGTGTACAGGGTGGGCTCCCCAGTATGCAGCAAAACCAGGCAACAGGAAAAGGACTCTAGGCAGTTGGGTTGATAAATGATTGTTTAACTTTACCAAAACAAACAATGAGAACCATGCATACAATTTAAATAATTGAACAATCTATTCTGTTGCCTACTACCTGCTAATCCCTCTGTGTAGCAGTAATTGTGTGTTTGTGCGTGTGTGTGTGTGTGTGTGTGTGTGTGTGCGAACACGACTTACCAGTGGCGCATCACAAGAGCTTCCAAGTTATCTACCTAAACATAGACAAAACACATTACCCCCCCTGAATACCCTTGTTAGCTGAAGCCTTACAGATAATGCAGATGATAACAGTGTGAATGCAAACCATACAGCTCTGCAACACAGTCATGGAAATCTTGAAAAGCAACAGTCAATGCAAACATGTGTTGCTGTCCCTCTATGATTTAAACTGTACGTGACAATTTGACAGTGCAGAGGCAGCAAGTCTTATTGTCTATATAGTCGGCCTACCCAGAACAGATATGTGTTTTGCTAATAAAACAAAGTGTTGCGTGCCCGCATTATTGTCTGGGCACAGCCTACCGTAACCGGGTACTCTGATGTCCAGTTGCCAGAAATACAGACTTTACGCTCCTCTCACGGTAAACAGTATAGACAGCACTGTAAGAATGTTGGTCTGTGGCACAGGATGCTGCTCACTGGCATTACGGGGCTCATCATCAAAGTACAACATGACTCCCCTCACAACTGAACGAAGTGTTTCCGCGGTGGCTCCTTGCTGTAACACACACCTTTAGCTTTTCCTTCTGTTCATAGACAGCATCTCCAAGTCAACACCCGAAGAGCAATTTGATATTGCTATAGTGAACTAACAAAGTCAGATCCAAAATAACAGCAGCCCCTTGTGTGTAGTCTGCAACAATGCATGCAATGGCAAATAAGCATGTTGCATTGACAGTGGCTAAAGCTGAGCAATACACCTTCACGCTATCAATTCATATCCATGTGACACTTCATGGACGAACTACTCAAAGGTGTGAGTTTTTGCCTTCTACTTACAGATTGTTGACAAATCTTACAGATTCCATGACTTGGGTGATCCTTTGCGATGTCCAAAAATTCACAGGCTAGGCAAGGCTTACAGCCCATGCGACCTGCATAGCCAACACGACTTCTGCTCAGAGTCAAAGTTGTGGTCCAGGATTCAGTTGTTGACGTGCTTCCAGTACTTTGTCTCTGGCCAGGAAGACGCAACGTAACTTCGTCGTCAGTAGCATTCTCCTCCACCTCCTCTGCTGACCTCATCGACTGGCTGACTTTGGTTTGACAGTAAGTGTGGTCTCCAACCTCATCAATAACCCTGTGTGTTTTCATTCCCCTTGTCCTGAGTCCTCCGAGACAACCTCTTCCTGCCCTGACCGAATAGTAAAGTTGTCATTCCAATCAGGTATCTGTGCTCCTCATCATGTTCCCCATTGTCTCCACCAGGAGGATTTACTTTTTGGAAATGAGGGTGTAGATTAGGCTCAGCACCTTCTTCATCGGGGCCTGGATCCCACTCACAAAGCTTCTGGCCATCTGCGCAGATCATTTCCCCTGTCTCATGGAACTCGCTACCTCAACACGTCAGATTATCTGCTACACCCGCAAGCTTCAGACTGAATCTGAAAACTCATCTGTTCAGAAATGACTATAACCTTCAATGACACCACCACCATACGTACTTGACGCTCAACCTACACCACTCCTACTGTCTCCTCCCAAAAATCCTTTAGAATGTAATCCCGCAATGGCAGGGCCCTCTTCCCTCTGTACCAGTCTGTCTATAGTTACTTGTATATGTATTCTGTATGTAACCCCCTTCTCATGTACAGCACCATGGAATCAATGGTGCTCTATAAATCAATAATAATAAAAATAATAATAACTTCCTTGTCTGTACTCATTGCAGCTTTGGAGCAGACCTCTGATTCCCAGGCTATAGTGCGACTGATTAAATATAGGGACCCCCATACAGCAGTATGAAAAGTCATGCTGGGCATTGTCTAGCCCAATTTGGTCAGTATGACCATTGCACAGACTCAAGTAACCAATATGGAGATAGGAGAACTGGAGTCAAAAAGTGCCAATAAAGTGAATATATTTTATTAAATACAATAAAAAGATGTGCAAACAGCAAAAAAGAGGTTAAAAACACATAGGGGTGTGAAAATGCATAATCAGGATCAAAATGGTGGACAATAATCACAGATGGCCAGTTGGAGTAATATAGATCAAGCAAAAGGGCAATGTTAGAACAGGCATAAACCAAAAGATATACAGATAAAGTGCATGTGCAATGATACATGTAGTAGCCTGCTCAAGCGCACCCAGATCAATTAATAAGACATAATACCATCCAATGAATGTTTGTAAAACATTCAAAGACAAAGTGGCCAGTGCATTATAAAGTGACTAATGCATGATCCCAAAAAGACAAGAAGGAGGCTCCCCCATACCCCACCAACGTACGTTTCGCCTAGTGAGCACCGTGCTCAAATTCGGCTTCCTCAGGGAGGGAGAAGGCAGCGCTATGCTCGTTGCAGTCCAGGGGATTTTTATTATAGGGCGTGCACACACTTCCGCGCACGTCACATCCTGAAGTGACGCGCGCGCACATCGGCAGCGTCCCGATGGGGGCGGGCCGGCCGTCAGGCGGCAACACGCACGCGCGGGAGCAGGGACGCGTCATCCCACTCCCGCGAGAGCGCGGCAACCAAGGTGACGGCAGGCACGCCCACACCAGGAAGGAACAGACGGGCCGCGCGTGCAGAGGAAAATGACTAGGTAAACACAGAGAGATACGCAGCCCGGGTGGTAACCACAACAATGTGAACAGTAAAAAAACATATAATATAAATAGAATCCGGTGTCTTCATATACTTGATGATCATTAGGGACGGCGTATCCGAGATGGTAGGAAGGTCCAGGAATAGGAAAGTGCTTAATCCAAAAGAGGAGTACTGGAAGAATATATGTAAAGAACATATGGATTAATGTACACATAAAAGTGTGCACGCCAAATGATGCAGCAAAACTAAGCATAGCATATGGAAAAGAGAGAAAGGGAAAGCACAAAAGAATAAAACATGATAAAAAATAGAAATATATAAAAAACACACAAACCCTAAAAAATCAAATTAAAAATCAAACCTGGTGATAAAGGGAATTCAAGCACGTTACAGGAATGGAGCAAAACTCAGTGTTTCGTTGAGTCCCCTTGGGACCAGCGTGTCCAGACGGTGGATCCAACGAGCCTCACATTGGGCAAGTATTTTTTTGAGGTTACCACCTCTGGACCCGCTGCTCACCATGTCAATACCCCGCACCTCCAATAATGCAGAATTACAATTATGGTAGATCTTAAAGTGCCGGGGTAACGTTTTGAGCAGTGTCATGTCCATGGCAGATTTTGCTGCCTCAATGTCACGGACATGCTCCCTGACCCTAATGCGGAGCTCACGGGAAGTGAGCCCCACATAGATCAGGGAGCATGGGCACACAGCAAAATATACTACATGTGTGGAACCACATGTTATATATTTCCTGATTTGGAATGTTTGTGCCCTGTCAGACGAGAAGAATGTCGTACATCGGACTACATTTCTGCAGGCCATGCAGTGGCCACACTTGTAGCAGCCCGTGATTGGACCTCTGGAGCCGAATGGGTTACGGGCGGGAGGGACATAATGGCTAGCCACTAGGATGTCCCGTAAATTTTTAGCCCGGCGCGCTGCAACCAATGGGGCACGTGGTAGAAAATCTGAAAGCACAGGATCCGATAGAAGCACCGGCCAGTGCTTATTGAGGATGCCTCTCATGGTGCTCCACTCGTGGTTGAAGGTACCAATGAAGCGTAGTTCGGGCTCTGGGGGACCCTGCCTGGGCTTATATGAGAGCAACTGAGGTCTAGGGGTATTCCTAGCACGAAGGTAACCCTTTTTGATGGACCGATTGCTGTAGCCTCGGTCCCGGAAGCGGCGCTGGAGATCGGCAGACTGATGTTCAAAGGTGGTGTCAGACGAGCAAATCCGCCTCATCCTGAGGAACTGGCCAGTCGGTACGGCCCGGATGGTGGAGGGGGTGTGTGCAGAGGAAGCATGCAGCAGTGCGTTGACTGATGTTTCTTTCCTATGGACGTCGGTCTGGATGGTTCGTTCAGAACCGACTGAAATTTTAATGTCCAGAAAGTCAACGCAACTGCTGCTATACTTATGCGTTAATTTGATGTTGAAGATGTTATTATTGAGTTCCCCCATAAATATCTCAAGCTGCTCCACAGTGCCCTGCCAAAAAATTAAAATATCGTCGATATACCTTAGCCAGCACTGCACATGGGCGTCAGCCCCCGCACCATCGTCGCCAAAACCAACCTCTCCCAGAAACCTAGGAAGAGGTTGGCGTACGAAGGCGCGCAGGCCGCGCCCATCGCAGTGCCGCGCCCCTGAAGGTAATACCGATCGTTGAAAATAAAGAAATTATGCGTGAGGGCAAAGTGGAGCAATTCAAGAATAAAATCCCCCATCCTGCCGCACCGACTGTCCATCCCCAGGAAGAAGCGGACTGCTGCCAGACCATCCGTGTGTCGGATGCATGTGTACAGACTCTCCACATCGACAGTAACCAATAGTACATCATGTTCCACAAAGATGCCGTCAATCCTGTTGAGGACGTCCGTCGTGTCCTTGACATACGAGGGGAGTGTCTCAACCAAAGGTTTAAGATGAAAATCAATTAGTTTACAAATGGGTTCACATAACCCCTCGATGCCGGACACGATAGGACGCCCCGGAGGATTGACGGGATCTTTGTGGATTTTTGGCAAGAAATACAAAGTTGGAATTTTAGGTGTCTTGTTGGAGAGTCCGTCATACATCCTCTGGTCTATAATGCCTTTCTCCAGCGCCGCCTCCAGAATGTGGGTCAGTTCTTTAGAGTATACAGCTAAAGGGCTACAAGTAAGCCTCGTGTAGGTCTCCCTATCCCTCAGTTGCCTCATTGCCTCTTTTTCGTATTTGTCTACTGCCCAGATCACGACGTTGCCCCCCTTGTCCGCCGCTTTGATGATGATATCTTTATAGGAACGAAGTTCCTCTAATGCAGCCCGTTGTCTGTGTGTGAGGTTGTCCCTAGTCCTTCTCGTTGGAATCTTTTTGAAGTCACTAGTAACCAACCTCACAAATATATCCAGCGCTGGGCAGAGGGACAAGGGGGGGAATTTGGTGGATCTAGGCAGTAAAGAGTCAGGAAACACACCTGTATTTGTGAATATCTGTTCACGTAAGAGGTCCTCCAAAGCCCGAAGCGCCTCTCTTTCCACAGGGTCCATGGAACCGTCCACCTCCGCACCTTTCTTATGATGGAAACGTTTAAGAAGTACCTTTCTGGCGAAGAGATTAACGTCTTTTACCGCTGTGAAAAGATGGAAACCGTTAGTCGGTGAAAAAGACAATCCCTTTGAAAGGACCTCAATCTGGGCATCTGTGAGCACATGATCAGAAAGATTAACAATTTGGAGGTGGTTATGGTTATCAACGTACTTATAGGGTTTTTTCCATGTGGAGTGTTGTTTACGACGGTCTTTAACCCGGGCGCCGACACTCTCATCCACATCAAGTGTACCCCCAGATGCCTCAGACGAAGATCCTTCACCAGAAACCATGGAACGTGCGGAAGGAGACCGGTCCCTGTATGGGGCCCTGGGCCGTGAGCCCCGGCGTCCTCTGGAAAAGCCGGAGTGCCATTTATAGGCACTATGTGAAGCATAGTCTGCAGTGTCTCTATTGAACTTCCGAAGTTTGTAGTCCTTCGTCTCCTTTTCAATTTTGGAAAGCTCCCCCTCAATTTCCTCATTAATTTTGGACAACTGCTCAGACGTACATTTATCCTTAAGGGATTTTTCTAATGTCTCCAAGTCAGATTCCATAGTTGTCAAGGACCGGCTATTATGGTCTTTAAGTAGTGTCAAAAAACCTTTCGAACAGGTCTGGGCCAGATCCTCCCACCTATCCCTGAAGTAGTCATCTTCAATGGGAAAGGACGGGAAGATCTGGACCCTCAGACCCCGAGGGACCATATCTTTTTCAATATATCTAATCAGGAGTGCCCTGTTCCATGACAACCGCAATCTCTTTTTGAGGAGGTCCCTGTATCTGGAGACAAGAATCTCTTGGGGGCACATATCATCACCAGGTAGATT
Organism: Anomaloglossus baeobatrachus; assembly: GCF_048569485.1. Lineage (NCBI taxonomy): Eukaryota > Metazoa > Chordata > Amphibia > Anura > Aromobatidae > Anomaloglossus > Anomaloglossus baeobatrachus. The sequence goes on along the minus strand of NC_134360.1, from coordinate 190,013,043 downwards.
AGTGTCGCTGGATTTGCACAAAAGGTCGTCAAATCTATTATTCCACGCACGATCACGTGCTCTGAAGTCCATGATTGCCTTAAGGGAGGCTGTGGAAAACACAGAAAGCAAACAGGTTAAATATAGGGACCCCCATACAGCAGTATGAAAAGTCATGCTGGGCATTGTCTAGCCCAATTTGGTCAGTATGACCATTGCACAGACTCAAGTAACCAATATGGAGATAGGAGAACTGGAGTCAAAAAGTGCCAATAAAGTGAATATATTTTATTAAATACAATAAAAAGATGTGCAAACAGCAAAAAAGAGGTTAAAAACACATAGGGGTGTGAAAATGCATAATCAGGATCAAAATGGTGGACAATAATCACAGATGGCCAGTTGGAGTAATATAGATCAAGCAAAAGGGCAATGTTAGAACAGGCATAAACCAAAAGATATACAGATAAAGTGCATGTGCAATGATACATGTAGTAGCCTGCTCAAGCGCACCCAGATCAATTAATAAGACATAATACCATCCAATGAATGTTTGCAAAACATTCAAAGACAAAGTGGCCAGTGCATTATAAAGTGACTAATGCATGATCCCAAAAACACAAGAAGGAGGCTCCCCCATACCCCACCAACGTACGTTTCGCCTAGTGAGCACCGTGCTCAAATTCGGCTTCCTCAGGGAGGGAGAAGGCAGCGCTATGCTCGTTGCAGTCCAGGGGATTTTTATTATAGGGCGTGCACACACTTCCGCGCACGTCACATCCTGAAGTGACGCGCGCGCACGTCGGCAGCGTCCCGATGGGGGCGGGCCGGCCGTCAGGCGGCAACACGCACGCGCGGGAGCAGGGACGCGTCATCCCACTCCCGCGAGAGCGCGGCAACCAAGGTGACGGCAGGCACGCCCACACCAGGAAGGAACAGACGGGCCGCGCGTGCAGAGGAAAATGACTAGGTAAACACAGAGAGATACGCAGCCCAGGTGGTAACCACAACAATGTGAACAGTAAAAAAACATATAATATAAATAGAATCCGGTGTCTTCATATACTTGATGATCATTAGGGACGGCGTATCCGAGATGGTAGGAAGGTCCAGGAATAGGAAAGTGCTTAATCCAAAAGAGGAGTACTGGAAGAATATATATATATATATATATATATATTAATACATATATTCTTCCAGTACTCCTCTTTTGGATTAAGCACTTTCCTATTCCTGGACCTTCCTACCATCTCGGATACGCCGTCCCTAATGATCATCAAGTATATGAAGACACCGGATTCTATTTATATTATATGTTTTTTTACTGTTCACATTGTTGTGGTTACCACCTGGGCTGCGTATCTCTCTGTGTTTACCTAGTCATTTTCCTTTGCACGCGCGGCCCGTCTGTTCCTTCCTGGTGTGGGCGTGCCTGCCGTCACCTTGGTTGCCGCGCTCTCGCGGGAGTGGGATGACGCGTCCCTGCTCCCGCGCGTGCGTGTTGCCGCCTGACGGCCGGCCCGCCCCCATCGGGACGCTGCCGACGTGCGCGCGCGTCACTTCAGGATGTGACGTGCGCGGAAGTGTGTGCACGCCCTATAATAAAAATCCCCTGGACTGCAACGAGCATAGCGCTGCCTTCTCCCTCCCTGAGGAAGCCGAATTTGAGCACGGTGCTCACTAGGCGAAACGTACGTTGGTGGGGTATGGGGGAGCCTCCTTCTTGTGTTTTTGGGATCATGCATTAGTCACTTTATAATGCACTGGCCACTTTGTCTTTGAATGTTTTGCAAACATTCATTGGATGGTATTATGTCTTATTAATTGATCTGGGTGCGCTTGAGCAGGCTACTACATGTATCATTGCACATGCACTTTATCTGTATATCTTTTGGTTTATGCCTGTTCTAACATTGCCCTTTTGCTTGATCTATATTACTCCAACTGGCCATCTGTGATTATTGTCCACCATTTTGATCCTGATTATGCATTTTCACACCCCTATGTGTTTTTAACCTCTTTTTTGCTGTTTGCACATCTTTTTATTGTATTTAATAAAATATATTCACTTTATTGGCACTTTTTGACTCCAGTTCTCCTATCTCCATATTGGTTACTTGAGTCTGTGCAATGGTCATACTGACCAAATTGGGCTAGACAATGCCCAGCATGACTTTTCATACTGCTGTATGGGGGTCCCTATATTTAACCTGTTTGCTTTCTGTGTTTTCCACAGCCTCCCTTAAGGCAATCATGGACTTCAGAGCACGTGATCGTGCGTGGAATAATAGATTTGACGACCTTTTGTGCAAATCCAGCGACACTAATCTACCTGGTGATGATATGTGCCCCCAAGAGATTCTTGTCTCCAGATACAGGGACCTCCTCAAAAAGAGATTGCGGTTGTCATGGAACAGGGCACTCCTGATTAGATATATTGAAAAAGATATGGTCCCTCGGGGTCTGAGGGTCCAGATCTTCCCATCCTTTCCCATTGAAGATGACGACTTCAGGGATAGGTGGGATGATCTGGCCCAGACCTGTTCGAAAGGTTTTTTGACACTACTTAAAGACCATAATAGCCGGTCCTTGACAACTATGGAATCTGACTTGGAGACATTAGAAAAATCCCTTAAGGATAAATGTACGTCTGAGCAGTTGTCCAAAATTAATGAGGAAATTGAGGGGGAGCTTTCCAAAATTGAAAAGGAGACGAAGGACTACAAACTTCGGAAGTTCAATAGAGACACTGCAGACTATGCTTCACATAGTGCCTATAAATGGCACTCCGGCTTTTCCAGAGGACGCCGGGGCTCACAGCCCAGGGCCCCATACAGGGACCGGTCTCCTTCCGCACGTTCCATGGTTTCTGGTGAAGGATCTTCGTCTGAGGCATCTGGGGGTACACTTGATGTGGATGAGAGTGTCGGCGCCCGGGTTAAAGACCGTCGTAAACAACACTCCACATGGAAAAAACCCTATAAGTACGTTGATAACCATAACCACCTCCAAATTGTTAATCTTTCTGATCATGTGCTCACAGATGCCCAGATTGAGGTCCTTTCAAAGGGATTGTCTTTTTCACCGACTAACGGTTTCCATCTTTTCACAGCGGTAAAAGACGTTAATCTCTTCGCCAGAAAGGTACTTCTTAAACGTTTCCATCATAAGAAAGGTGCGGAGGTGGACGGTTCCATGGACCCTGTGGAAAGAGAGGCGCTTCGGGCTTTGGAGGACCTCTTACGTGAACAGATATTCACAAATACAGGTGTGTTTCCTGACTCTTTACTGCCTAGATCCACCAAATTCCCCCCCTTGTCCCTCTGCCCAGCGCTGGATATATTTGTGAGGTTGGTTACTAGTGACTTCAAAAAGATTCCAACGAGAAGGACTAGGGACAACCTCACACACAGACAACGGGCTGCATTAGAGGAACTTCGTTCCTATAAAGATATCATCATCAAAGCGGCGGACAAGGGGGGCAACGTCGTGATCTGGGCAGTAGTCAAATACGAAAAAGAGGCAATGAGGCAACTGAGGGATAGGGAGACCTACACGAGGCTTACTTGTAGCCCTTTAGCTGTATACTCTAAAGAACTGACCCACATTCTGGAGGCGGCGCTGGAGAAAGGCATTATAGACCAGAGGATGTATGACGGACTCTCCAACAAGACACCTAAAATTCCAACTTTGTATTTCTTGCCAAAAATCCACAAAGATCCCGTCAATCCTCCGGGGCGTCCTATCGTGTCCGGCATCGAGGGGTTATGTGAACCCATTTGTAAACTAATTGATTTTCATCTTAAACCTTTGGTTGAGACACTCCCCTCGTATGTCAAGGACACGACGGACGTCCTCAACAGGATTGACGGCATCTTTGTGGAACATGGTGTACTATTGGTTACTGTCGATGTGGAGAGTCTGTACACATGCATCCGACACACGGATGGTCTGGCAGCAGTCCGCTTCTTCCTGGGGATGGACAGTCGGTGCGGCAGGATGGGGGATTTTATTCTTGAATTGCTCCACTTTGCCCTCACGCATAATTTCTTTATTTTCAACGATCGGTATTACCTTCAGGGGCGCGGCACTGCGATGGGCGCGGCCTGCGCGCCTTCGTACGCCAACCTCTTCCTAGGTTTCTGGGAGAGGTTGGTTTTTGGCGACGATGGTGCGGGGGCTGGCGCCCATGTGCAGTGCTGGCTAAGGTATATCGACGATATTTTAATTTTTTGGCAGGGCACTGTGGAGCAGCTTGAGATATTTATGGGGGAACTCAATAATAACATCTTCAACATCAAATTAACGCATAAGTATAGCAGCAGTTGCGTTGACTTTCTGGACATTAAAATTTCAGTCGGTTCTGAACGAACCATCCAGACCGACGTCCATAGGAAAGAAACATCAGTCAAAGCACTGCTGCATGCTTCCTCTGCACACACCCCCTCCACCATCCGGGCCGTACCGACTGGCCAGTTCCTCAGGATGAGGCGGATTTGCTCGTCTGACACCACCTTTGAACATCAGTCTGCCGATCTCCAGCGCCGCTTCCGGGACCGAGGCTACAGCAATCGGTCCATCAAAAAGGGTTACCTTCGTGCTAGGAATACCCCTAGACCTCAGTTGCTCTCATATAAGCCCAGGCAGGGTCCCCCAGAGCCCGAACTACGCTTCATTGGTACCTTCAACCACGAGTGGAGCACCATGAGAGGCATCCTCAATAAGCACTGGACGGTGCTTCTATCGGATCCTGTGCTTTCAGATTTTCTACCACGTGCCCCATTGGTTGCAGCGCGCCGGGCTAAAAATTTACGGGACATCCTAGTGGCTAGCCATTATGTCCCTCCCGCCCGTAACCCATTCGGCTCCAGAGGTCCAATCACGGGCTGCTACAAGTGTGGCCACTGCATGGCCTGCAGAAATGTAGTCCGATGTACGACATTCTTCTCGTCTGACAGGGCACAAACATTCCAAATCAGGAAATATATAACATGTGGTTCCACACATGTAGTATATTTTGCTGTGTGCCCATGCTCCCTGATCTATGTGGGGCTCACTTCCCGTGAGCTCCGCATTAGGGTCAGGGAGCATGTCCGTGACATTGAGGCAGCAAAATCTGCCATGGACATGACACTGCTCAAAACGTTACCCCGGCACTTTAAGATCTACCATAATTGTAATTCTGCATTATTGGAGGTGCGGGGCATTGACATGGTGAGCAGCGGGTCCAGAGGTGGTAACCTCAAAAAAATACTTGCCCAATGTGAGGCTCGTTGGATCCACCGTCTCGACACGCTGGTCCCAAGGGGACTCAACGAAACACTGAGTTTTGCTCCGTTCCTGTAACGTGCTTGAATTCCCTTTATCACCAGGTTTGATTTTTAATTTGATTTTTTAGGGTTTGTGTGTTTTTTATATATTTCTATTTTTTATCATGTTTTATTCTTTTGTGCTTTCCCTTTCTCTCTTTTCCATATGCTATGCTTAGTTTTGCTGCATCATTTGGCGTGCACACTTTTATGTGTACATTAATCCATATGTTCTTTACATATATTCTTCCAGTACTCCTCTTTTGGATTAAGCACTTTCCTATTCCTGGACCTTCCTACCATCTCGGATACGCCGTCCCTAATGATCATCAAGTATATGAAGACACCGGATTCTATTTATATTATATGTTTTTTTACTGTTCACATTGTTGTGGTTACCACCTGGGCTGCGTATCTCTCTGTGTTTACCTAGTCATTTTCCTCTGCACGCGCGGCCCGTCTGTTCCTTCCTGGTGTGGGCGTGCCTGCCGTCACCTTGGTTGCCGCGCTCTCGCGGGAGTGGGATGACGCGTCCCTGCTCCCGCGCGTGCGTGTTGCCGCCTGACGGCCGGCCCGCCCCCATCGGGACGCTGCCGACGTGCGCGCGCGTCACTTCAGGATGTGACGTGCGCGGAAGTGTGTGCACGCCTTATAATAAAAATCCCCTGGACTGCAACGAGCATAGCGCTGCCTTCTCCCTCCCTGAGGAAGCCGAATTTGAGCACGGTGCTCACTAGGCGAAACGTACGTTGGTGGGGTATGGGGGAGCCTCCTTCTTGTGTTTTTGGGATCATGCATTAGTCACTTTATAATGCACTGGCCACTTTGTCTTTGAATGTTTTGCAAACATTCATTGGATGGTATTATGTCTTATTAATTGATCTGGGTGCGCTTGAGCAGGCTACTACATGTATCATTGCACATGCACTTTATCTGTATATCTTTTGGTTTATGCCTGTTCTAACATTGCCCTTTTGCTTGATCTATATTACTCCAACTGGCCATCTGTGATTATTGTCCACCATTTTGATCCTGATTATGCATTTTCACACCCCTATGTGTTTTTAACCTCTTTTTTGCTGTTTGCACATCTTTTTATTGTATTTAATAAAATATATTCACTTTATTGGCACTTTTTGACTCCAGTTCTCCTATCTCCATATAGTGCGACTGAACAGCTATGCAAACTCAACCATCTCTGTCACCCCATACTCAGCAGGGCTGGTGGAAACTTGAGAGCTGTTAGGAAGCAAGTGCGATTGGATTGACACGCCAGAGGAATGGAGTATTTGGGATCTTGAAATTGGGGTGGAGGAGAGGCCACTTTATGGAGCACTTCAGATCCATTGAAGCAGCTGCTGTTTTGGCCTCATCTACATTTGTTAGCGATGGTTGTGTCCGTGAAAAAAAGGATCATATCAGATTATCCATGGGAAGAAGTACACCTGTTCTTTTGGATGGTATTTGTTGTTACAAAACCTGTAACCTGAAGCCTGCTGCGGTTTCATTTGCGCCCAGGCGTCAGCTGCCATTTAGGGCTGTGCCTTGGGTTGTCCAGCTGGCTACTTTCTCCTCCACGTCTAAGTGTGGAGAGGCAGCTAGTGCGCATGCGTGTGCCGATTTACCCCAGCCGCAGCCTAACTACAGAGTTTCGCCTAGTGAGTATGCTCTGCCTGACTGTCCCATTGCTGAGGCTAAGTCTTCATTTCGGGATACAGCGCATGCTCCCACACTTAGTGCGAAAAGCCTGTTTGCACAGGTACTTGCATTCCGTGGCGGGTCTAAGTCCTGTTTTGTGCCTAGACACCATGCTAAAGCTGATAGTCTTTTTTCAGAGACTGTATTTCATGCTACTGAGCATGCTCAGGCACTTACTGCATCAGAGACTAGGTCCGGTAATGAACTCTTTGGCCCTGCCCCTGATGTGGGGGTCCCATATAGACCACAGGGCATCAGGTGTCCTGACGATGTGGCCAGGCCACTCCCAAATGGCTTGCAGAGGCCCACCCCTATGACTTGTCACCGCATTATTGATGGTCAGACGATGACTGGTGAGGTGTTTGGGTCATGGCAGCCATGAGGTCATCATTGAAGTTGCGGTTCCAAATAGGACGCTAGTTATGCCACTCATAACGTGTCACTCTGCTTTTGTCTCCAGGAGGTGCATTGTGGTTCACCCTGGTTTGGGGCGGACCCAGGTTATAAAAGGGGCTGGAGCCAACAAGGAGGTGCGCAGTCTTCTATTATGCTCCGAAAGAGCACACCTCCATGTGTTGAACCCATTGCGGCTTTAGGCCAGAGGTAGGCAGGGATAGGGTGTCGATGCAGGCCACCACCACAGTTGGTAACGCAGAACGGTTAAGACCAGCTCCTGTCCTACCAGTCCTGCTTGTGCAGCCCAGTGGCATTAACAGGCCTGCTGCTGCGCCTGCTGTCCACAGGTGTGGCCCCTACGCACACGGTCAGCGTACTCAATGGCCCCTGTGTTGTTAACAGGGAGTTCCTGGGCTGGGTGGGCATGTGGACCCTGTGACGCTAACAGGGCTCCCAGTCTCCAGATCCGAATGGCGTCGAACTCGGTTCAGGCTACTATTAGTTTCATAGCCACACAGCTCTGTATCCTCCACCTAACCTTCCAGTTGCCAGCCTCTCCTTTTCCATCTGGGAGCACGGTGGACACTGACTGCTGATGGGAATATATACCTTTGTCTTTCTTTTCTTATTAATTTTCGTTATATAGCGGTAACATAGTATATACCACCTTATCCAAATCTGCCAGTCCCACTGTAACAGATGGTGTTTCTTCAGCAAATGTTACTGTTGCTTAACCACCAAATCCACGGACCAAAACTTTTTTCCCCTTTCCAACACACCTGTTCCCCTTTCCACCAGCATCTGTCCTTTTTCAACTCATTTTGGTATATGACCAAAAGTGCAACTCTGCAGGGACACCGTACTCAACGCCATCTCAGCACAGCAGCCAGCCCTCGGTCCCTCAGATGTGGACAAGTAAAAGACCATTTCCTCCTATCCATGACAAAGCGTTGAGATTCACTCTGTGCAGCACTGGTGTTTACTGGAAAAGCAGATCTAAGATTGCGTACCACCTTCTGCAGATACTCCTGTATACGTGCGTCCATTTCTATGGCAGGAATTATTTTGCCAAATTTTGTCTTGTACCGGGGATCTAACAGTGTGGCAACCCAGTAGTCAGGATTACTTTGAATTCGTACAATCCGAGGGTCATGTTGTAGGTAGTGCAGCAAGAAGGCGCTCATGTGTCTTGTGCATCCAGGAGGACCAAGTCCTTGGTGTGTTGGTGGCAGAGAGGTGAGAATCGTGCCTCCTTCCTCTGCCCTCTCCCCACAACCTCGCACAACCGAAATGTGAGCAAGCTCTCACTCATCTGCTGAGTCTTCCATGCCCATCGCCAGTTCGTCCTCCATTTCTTCATGGGCTCCTGCACCTTCCTCAACACTTTTTGCTGATACTATGCGCCCTTGTTAATCCCTCTCCCTCACCATGACTGCCGCCTAGGTGCCGCTGACCATCTGGACCTCGTAGATCTTGTTATCCCTTCCGCATATGACTCCTCCTGTACTTCCTCCCCTTCCTCTTGTCCCAACACCTGACTCCGAATAATAATTACAGTGTGCTCCATCTTGTAGATGACCAGAATTGTCACGCTGAGAATGGCATTGCCAGTGCTAAACATCTTCGTCGACATTTGTAAACTGTGTAGAAGGGTGCATAGGTCCTTGATCTGACACCACTCCAGCAGCGTGATCTGCACCACCTCTGGATCAAGTTATCCCAGGCTATATGTCATAACGTATTGCAGCAGGGTTCAGCGGTGCTGCCACAAACGCTGCAACATGTGCAGATTCAAATTCCTGCGTGTTAGCACATCGCATTTCAGGCGTTTAACCACCAGACCTAAAGACTTCTGTAGCGACGAAAGTTGTTGAGCTGCTGTGTGCGCACGATGGAAGTGAGCACATAGCGAGCGTGCCCGCTGCACAAGGCCATGTAGGCCGGGATGGTGTTTTAAAAATTGCTGGAGAATTAGGTTCAACACGTGAGCCATACAAGGCACGTGTGTCACATTGCCCTGAGGATGGCCCGCAGCCAGGTTTGCATCATTGCCGCACATGGCTGTTAAGTCACCAACGGAGTCCGCTCCATCAATTTGTACTCCGGTCGCCAGGTGACAACGTGTTCCTTTCATGCATAGTGCTGATGATGGGAGAGGAGTCGATGCCAGCGGCGCATTTGGACGCAGGTTATGCTCACCCACTGGGCTGCATTTCCTTGACAGATGCAGAATCTCTGGCTGAATGTAGCTGGTGGGTATCTCACAGATGAAGTACCATCATTCAGCTACAACCAATGGGAAGACACCACACCCTTTTTTATGCCCATCCTGTCTGCAGACCACTGCCAGACATAGCTATGAACCTCTGGTTACTTTTACCCCCAGTTCAGTTTTATGATTTTGTGTGCTTGTTACCTGACTACTTTTCCTGCTTGCTGTTTATGTACCTTGTTGGCCGATCCGCATTTCACCTCTGCTTGTTTTCTGATTAAGTCCTGGCCGTCCCATTCTGTTCCTGTTCCTCAATTAATGTTTTGACCCTGCCTGACTACTATTCTCTGGAACTGCAGCCTTCCACAGGTATTGATCACCTTGGGCCCTGTGTAATTCCTAATCCCTGTATAGGGGTTAAAGGGTTTCAGGGTTCTAGGGGTCCTGCTTGGTGAGTGGCTTCCCTCTAGCCTATCCTTTACAGCCCATCTGAGTGTGTGGATCAAGGAAGGCGTTACACCGTGCTCTCTGCAGAAGGCCATGTGGGCCAGGATAGTGCTTTAAAAATTGCTGGACAACCAGGTTCAACACGTGAGCCACACAAGGCACCTTTGTCACATTGTCACAGCGAAGGGCCTCACCCATGTTTGCATCATTGTCGCACCCGGCCTTCCCTGGCTGCTGGTTGAGTGGAGACAACCATTGATGAAACTCGGTCTCCAGAGCTAACCGTCCACAACTTCTCAGCGGTGTGACTCACATTTCCCATACATTTCAAAGTAAACCTTTGACCGCCTGATGGCATTGAGCTCTGCTGCCAGCATAGTAAGGAGGTGTGTGGTATTCCTTGTGCGCAGTTACAAGGAAGGGTGGCCTGACCACACAGGGTTTGGGCCAAGGTGGAGGACCCACACGAGGTTGAAGAGGCAGAAGCAGTGTATTAACTTCTACATACAGAAAAAGGATTGACACAACTCGTGGGGATGGCAAGACTTGTACAGCAGATCCTTCTCCATCTCTCCCCACAGTAACCCATTGCCCAGTCAGCGACATGTAACGCCCCTGTCCATGCTTACTGGGCCAATTATCTGTGGTGAAATGCACCCTGTCACACAGAGTTTCTCAAGGAATCAGTGATGTTTAGTGCGACATGCTGGTGTAGCGCGTGCACGCCTTTGTTGGAGAAGGAGTGGCGCTTGGGCATCAGCTCTTGGGGCACTGCGATGGGCATAAGGTCTCGAAAATCCTCGGTTAAAAAGGTTGGTAAGGCAGCATTTTGGTAGCCAACAGTTTCCAGATGCTGAAAGTCAACCTCTAAGCCATTTCATGCCCTTCTAAAAGCATGTAAAACACAGCAAGGGGACTCCAACCACAGTCTCCCTTGTTTCCAAAAATTGGGCCACACACACCACACTTGACTGGCATCAGTTGACCCCCATTTTCAAGCTTACAAAGATGCTTTGCATGAAGCACTATCAAAAATACGCGTGCCTTTCGCCTCCCCTGGCTGACCCAGGGGAAGAAAAGTCCTCTGAGAGCTATGACTTGTTCATCTTGATTCTTTTACAAACACAGCGAGGGGACTCCTACCACAGTCTCCCTCGTTGCCACTAATTGGGCCACACACACCCCACTTGACTGGCATCACTTGATCCCCTTTTCAAAATGAAACAGATGCTTTGCATGAAGCACTCTCAAAAATACGCGTGCCTTTCGCCTCCCCTGGCTGACCCAGGGGAAGAAAAGTCCTCTGAGAGCCATGTCCACATTGTCAGTGGACAGACACGTGTGCTTATCTGCCAGCAGACCCCCAGCAGCACTGAAGACAGGTTCCTAGAGAACGCTGGCTGCAGGACACGACAAGATCCCCAAGGCGTACGTGGCAAGCTCAGGCAATTTATCCAGATTGGAAGCCTAAAATGAGCAGGGCTCAAGTTGCACAGTAATGGCATCGACGTTTCCTTGCATATACTCATATATCTGTGTCTCCTCCTCTTTTTCCTTGTCCAGCTCTTTTGTTTTCGCATGAGTATATGTCCTTGTCACTTTCCCATGTGTTTGTGTTGTGTTGTGAGTTGTTTGTCACCTTTTGGACACCTTAGAGGGTGTTTTCTAGGTGTTTTTATGTGTTTGTGAATGCCTGCCATTGTTTCCTATGCGGTTCGAGTTCAGTCGTTCGACGAACGTTCGACGAACCGAACTCGAACGGGACGTCCGTTCGACGAACCGACCTCGAGCCGAACCGGGACCGGTTCGCTCATCTCTATTAGAGACCAACCAAAAGTGCCCATTTGTATGATTCTTTTTAGAGATGTACAATATATCTATGGACATGGTGGCCCTGATTATGGAGTTGTTGGAGTTCACTCTAACACACAATTTTTTTGTCTTCAAGGGGTCCTTCTATCTGCAGCTCCAGGGAACAGCGATGGGGGCCTCTTTTGCCCCCTCCTATGCCAACCTGTTCCTGGGGCTGTGGGAGAGGGACCTCTTCCTGTCAGATCAGCTGCCATCGATGGACCGTGTCCTCTTTTGGGCACGGTACATCGATGACATCTTTTTGATCTGGCAGGGTATGGAGACTGAACTCCATGAGTTCATGAAAGCCCTCAACTTCAATAATTTGAACATCCGTATCACCCATACCCACCATGCACAGTCCGTCGACTTTCTTGACGTTACTGTCAAGAAGGATTCTAATAATACCATTCAAACCGACATCTATCGGAAGGAGACTTCAGGGAACATGCTCCTGCACGCGTCTTCGTCTTATCCTGGCCACATGATTCGGTCCATTCCAGTGGGCCAGTTCTTGCGTCTTCGCAGGATTTGCTCCACTGATCTGGACTTTGAAAAAAGAGCTGTCGACCTAATGCATAGATTCTATGCAAGAGGGTACAGTAAACGATGTGTCAAGAGAGCCTATAACAGGGCAAGGTATTTCACCCGTCATTCCCTGTTGTACGCTCCCATGAGACCCCAATCTCGGGATATCCTTAGGTTTGTCACGGATTACCATGGCCAATTTCCAGCGATGAGATCATGTCTGCAGAAATTTTGGCCCATCCTGCAGGCCGATCCGATCTTGGCCCAAATAGTTCCGGACAGGCCTATGTTGAGCATTCGGAGGTCAAAAAATCTACGCGACCACCTTGTTGTCAGCCACTATGAGGGAGTCACTCAGCCTTCTCCGTTTGGCCCTGTGTCCCCTCGTACGGGTTGTGCACCCTGTTGCCGCTGTGTGGCCTGTCCGAATGTGGACAGGATTGATTCATTTTCCGACTCTTTGGGGGAACATATTTTCTCCATCAAAAAATACATCATGTGCACTACGACAGCGGTCATTTATTATGCCACCTGCCCTTGCCCCAAAATCTACGTCGGTTTAACGACTAGGCAATTTAAGGTGCATATTCGGGAGCACGTGAACGGGATAGTTGCAGCGGCAGATTGTCTGGATATTTCATCATTAAAAACTATCCCGCGTCACTTTCAACAATATCACCAGTCTAATCCGACGCTGTTACGGGTCAGGGGCATTGATCATCTTGATTCCAATATCCGTGGTGGCAAGATTAGTCAAAGATTGGCCAGGATGGAGACCAGATGGATATGGACTCTAAAAACTCTCCAACCTATGGGCTTAAATGAAAATATCTCTTATGCCTCATTTTTGTGACGGTCGTGGTTTTTTTGGGGGGGTTTTCCTTCCTTGGTTTTATATTTTGATATTTACCCATTTTATTTTATTTATTTAGGCGTCCTCCATCTATTTATTGAATTGATATATGTATGAATCTGATCTATGATTGGTGCGGAACATCCTTAATGACCAGGAATTCTGATGCGGCTATATGAAGCAAGAAACATCTTGAAGAATAAAGAATGTTGATATATGAACTTTGATCTCTCTTATGCGGTCATTAATAGTAGGCTATGCGTATGGGGAGCCATGAGGAACAGTAATATTATCCTCTTTTGTCTTCTATAAGAATACATAATAAATTTCTAGCGAATGAGACACATATTTATATTTCTTCTAGTGCCTTCCCTAGCTCTTGCCCCCCTTTTCTTTAAATATTGTCATTTAAAGCCATTCTGTAGTTATATTATGGGATGTGACTGTTTGTTATCCATATGTCCTCTTATTTAGTTATGATAGACTATCTGATATAAAAATCACTCTTTTGAATAATATTGGATATATATGCCACACACATATATATAACTATAATTTTTCCTAAATTACTAGCTCAGTTACATACATATGTTATTATGGCCTATTTTCATGCCTGTATATTCTGGCCACAATTTTTACCTATATCCCTATAGTACGCCTTGTATTTCGGCTGGTTTGTGCGCGTGCGCGCCGCGGGCGCTGAGACGTCACCGCGCCGCCGTGCTGATGTTAGCCCGCATGACGTCTGCTCGCACGGCCGCCGCGTGATGCGCACACATGGCGGCCATGTGACCGGAAGTGTCGGACGGGGGGAGGCGCGGCGCGCGGTGTGCATCTTTGGTTGTCCCGGGTGCTGCGCGCGTCACAGCCATGCCGATCGGCGATGATTTGTGGACGCCCTGTTTTAAAGTCACGCTTTCCCCTCACTGCACCACGCCCCCTGACGAAGGCTTCTCAGCCGAAACGGCCATCGGGTTGGACACGGGCATTGCACTGATCACCGCTCCCCTTCAGGTAAAATGATAATTTGATTTTTCAAATGCTTTTTGGCGTCCAGGATCTCAGGGTTCCCCTTTCACTTTACATCGTGCACATTGTGCCCCTCTTCCATGCACCACAACGCTGATTATTCAGCATGCACTGGTATTGCGATATTCATGGAAGATAACTTATGTTATAGTGAAACCCTTTTTCCATGATATCCTATGGTTTGTTTTATATATATATATATATATATATATATATATATATATATATATATATATATAATGTATATATCGTTTGCCTGGAGGGCTACTGACTTTATGACCACATCTGTACATGTTGTGATTTTACATGTAACTGTTCTACACCATATATAGTCGTGTTAATGATTTGTCAGCAGTAGGATATTATCCTTAATTTTTAGTGATCATTAGCTGGTGTCCACACTTGTTTGTGCCGCCCTGCACCTATCCCTTCAAATAAAGTTTTTTCACCTCAATATTTGGACTTTGGTCGTATTGTTCTTTTTTGGTTTGTACCATTTGTATGATATTTCTGAATATTAGGGCTTATTCAGACAAGTTTCATTAGATTTTCATCAAAGAGCATTTCATCCGTTTTTTCACTAATAAATAAAAGAAAGTTTCTCCATCTAATATGTGACGTTGAGAAATGGATTGCATATGCACGGCATGCAAGTTCTGTCACATATTTTCACAAACCAATAGACTTGCATTGACGATTTTGATACGACATTTGCTTGAAGTAAAGAGATCCTATGCACCACTCCACTAATCGTGCTGCTTGGTTCAGCCCTCCATAAAGCTGCAAAAATTGAAGAGATCCGTTAAGAAATCCAAGGCACCGAAAGCTTCTTATAGGTATCCAAAATATTTATTAATCCTAGCATACAAAAATACAGTGCAGGTAACAACATTTTGGCCAACACAGGGCCTTTGTCAAGCCATTAAAATTACATGTAATTTTAATAGCTTGAAAAGGCTTTGTGTTTGCCGAAACAATGCTACCTGCACTTTATTTTTGCATGCTGGGATTAATAAATATTTTGAATACCTATAAGGAGCTTGCGGTGCCTTGGATTTCTTAACGGATCTCTTGATATGACTCTTGGATCAATTTTAGACATGTCTCCGTGACTCTTTCTATGTAAACAAAATGGCTTGTTCTCTCAAATATTGTTCACAAATTTGTCTAAGGCCTTTTTCACATATCAGTCAAAAACACAGATGTTTTTCACTGACGTATAAAAAGTGCATATGCCCCTCTCCGTGTGCTGTGATTCACGGCACGTGTGGATTGTCCATGTGCAATCCGTGATCTGTGTCCATCATCCGTGATTGCACATGGATGTATACTAGCCTGTCCCTCCTCCTGCTATCTGTGGTGCTGAACTCTTTGGCTCTGCTGTGTATTCGGCCGCCGCAGCTACTTCCATGCATGAATATGCATGACCATAACAAGGCAGCTCAGAAGCAGCAGCCAGCGGAGGCTGGAGACAGCATTGCTGGAGAAGGTGAGTATAAAATGCTTTTTATTTTCAATGTACATGTTTTTCTGGTACTTGTTTCAGAGATCACACCATAGTGTGGTCCATGGGACATCAGTGATGTCAGAAAAAAATGGACATGTCTTCGTGCAGAACCCACAGACATGTGTGTATGCCACACGGAGACATGGTCAGTGAAAAATCACTGATGTGTGAACAGACCCTTTGATTTTAATGAATATGCATATGTCCGTCATTCTGGTACGTATAAAAACTAGCACATACGTACCAGAATCACTGACGTGTGATAGAGGCCTAAATATGTGTTAGTGAGCCTTTTTCTTTTGCCTAGATAATCCATCCACCACACAGGAGTAACATATCAAGATGCTGATTGGACAGCATGATAATTGCACAGGTGTGCCTTTGGCTGGCCACAATAAAAGGCCCCTCTAAAATGTGCAGCTCATGAAAATGGGAGCAAAAACAAAAGTGTTGTGTTTATGTTTTTGTATATAAATATATAATTGATGTATAACTTGTCCCCTTTGCTGGGATATATTAAAAATAAACCTAATGGATGAATGGGCCTCTTGAATAAGTAGGTACATTGAAGGCAATTCACACACATCCCCACCATCCTGCTATCTGCCTGCATTCGGTATCTTGTGAACCCTACAGCAGCTGGTAAGTGATTAAAAACTTTCACCACAGAAACAACTTTGCATGGTAATCCACGTGCAGATTATGGAGAGAATGCTTTTTTTAGACTCTATTGACAACCAGCATGTGCTTGGATGGCTGCCTAATTGCAATCCATTACGCTGGCCTTAGACTGCCAGATGCTTCACCAACAAAATTGAAAATGAGATATTTGTCCTTCCTCTGAACCTATGAGAAAGGCGTATTACACTGGAAATGTGCAATATCAAGAGTATGATCGATGATCACGTCTATTGAATCAGGTAAAAAAGAATGCTGGTCTATAGTGTATTTGGCCATTTCACATCACATGGTTTAATATTTTTCATCTATGGTAAAATATGAAATCTGCCTGTGTAAAGCACCTAATCCATGACCCTTGTGCATCCCCCCCGCCGTGAAACATGGGTTGTAACTTATAACCAATAGGGATTAAGCTTTGTTTTCTCTAATCTGCAATTAACCTTTTTTGGACAATGCAATTTTCCATTTTTGCGGTTTTATTTTTTCCTATATTTCTTCCAAGAGCAATACATTTTTATTTTTCCATCAACATAGTTATATGCGATACCAAATGCTAAAGCAATTATTTCCTTAGGCTTCATTAAGATTTCCGGTTTTTTTTACATACATTGTAGTGTATATTTATTTGCCTGAGTTCTCTTGAAGACTGATAATTCTCAAAATAAAACAAATAGATATTTTTGTTTTTGATCACGGATCAAACATGCCCATTCAAATCCATGAAAAAAATGTGGCATTTTCCTATATAACCTAAAGCCAATGCTTTACTGGCATTATCATGCTCATTCTATACATGTAGCAGAAGATTTAGAAGGAAAAAGTGGGCTCAGCACTAATATAATAAAATATAAAAACGTTTATTAATTTCTGATTAAAATAATATCAGGGAACGCACTGTACAAAACATGAAACAGGTGAAACTTTACGCGTTTCGGACAAAAAAATTCCTAAAACCAGCACTGTACAAAACATGAAACAGGTGAAACTTTACGCGTTTCGGACAAAAAAA
The DNA here is from genome assembly GCF_048569485.1 of Anomaloglossus baeobatrachus. Taxonomy (NCBI): domain Eukaryota; kingdom Metazoa; phylum Chordata; class Amphibia; order Anura; family Aromobatidae; genus Anomaloglossus; species Anomaloglossus baeobatrachus. The sequence continues at coordinate 189,995,544 of NC_134360.1, read as the reverse complement.
TTCCTAAAACCAGAAGTGACCTTACTAGGAAACTTCTGGTTTTAGGAATTTTTTTGTCCGAAACGCGTAAAGTTTCACCTGTTTCATGTTTTGTACAGTGCGTTCCCTGATATTATTTTAATCAGAAATTAATAAAAGTTTTTAGATTTTATTATATTGGTGCTGAGCCCACTTTTTCCTTCCAAATCTTCTGCTACATGTACTGGTATGGACTGACCGGCGGGACTCGTGCACCTTGGAGGAAAGCATGGACTTTAATGATAGGTGAGCTGGATAAACCTTTCTCCTTTTTGCCGTCATTCTATACATACCTGTAGTTGTCAGCTAGGATGTAAAGGTCTTAAAACACATGAAAGTAAAGATTGTAAAAAGAGCAGCTTTTTGATTGGCAGCCGCTGCCAATCAGCTAATAGCCAAGGTGAGTTTTGATAGTGATTCCCACCCCCTGCCTGTCCATCCTACCCCTATCTGTTATTTATGCTAATTCTATTATAGAAGCGTTTTACTAATTGGTTAGAAGGACCTTTGCTGATGTCATACCCATGTGACCAGAAGGGGCAAGGCGGGGGCAAGGCCTCTGCCAATAGAAAAATAATGTTGCTTCCTGGTATCAGCTTCTGGTCACATGGGTATGACATCAGCACAGATCCTTCTAGCCACTTAGTAAAACGCATCTATAATAGAATTAGCATAAATAACAGATAGGGGGAGGATGGATAGGCAGGGGGGCAGAAATCACTATCAAAATCCACCCCAGCTATTAGCTGATCGTCAGCTGCTGCCAATCAAAAAGCTGCTCATTTTACAAACTTTACTTGCTTGTGTTTCAAAACCTATACATCTGAGCTCACAACTAGAGGTATGTTTAGAATCAGCATGATTCTCACAACAGCATGATCCTCACAACTAAAGGTATGTTTAGAATTGCCAATATAGCACTGTTTTTTGGTTATATAGGAAAATCCTGGTGATTGGTGTGCTTTAAGGACTGTCTGTTTTTACTACTTAACACAGAAGAAAAACTTGAAAAATGTTTTTGAATGAAAGAAAAACTGATGCCAAATAAAAATGGGGACTGACTAAAAATGGATGAAAATTGGTTCCAGGACGCTGATGAAAAAGGTCTATTTTTTTCTTAATGCAAAAAAACCTGAATATCTGAATAATGCCTAAGGTAGGGCTTACAAAGCATGCTTCCCGAGCCTCTGAACCTAAAAACAGGTCAAAAACTGCCTCCTTTCCCCATTATAGCCACATCTCCCAACTCCTATTTTGGAATTTCCTCAAATAACGGACAGAAAAGTCATTATATTCGAAAGTTCCATCTTTAAGTAACATTTGTATATTCCTTATTTAAATAAACATGTTTAACATCTCATTTCAGTCAAAGTTTTCTGTTGACTTGGCATTAATAGTCCTGTAGCCCGGTAACGAGAAGCTTACGGTACGCTTCTGTAAGCCGTGTAAATAATCATTCACACAGTGTGATAAGAATACCTAGTGCTCCAATAACTACAATGTCTCCTCTTATTCTAACAAACTTTCTACTGTATATATTATCTACCGAATCAGTTTGAAACCCAAGTCTTGCTTGATATTTCTTTTTGTTGTTTTCATTATTGTTGACAGTAGTTCAAACACAAGTAAAATATTGCCTCCGGACTGCATTGTGCCCACCCCCTGCTTACCACACTGCTCAAAGCCTCAATATGCAATTTGTCTTTGATAAGGGAAAAGAAATAAACAGCTCTCATGTTTGTAGTTAGTAGACACATACTGCCCATGTTCTGAAATGTTCAGCGCCATAAGACATAAAACATAATCTGCCTTCCTGGAGTCAATAGATTATTGAGGATGGATAGAAAATTCTAAAGAAGATTTGCAGAGAAGTTTAAGAGCATTGTCTATATTTATGTGAAATAAATTATTTTTTGGGCATTTTGTTGTGAAATAAAATACTTTTGGATGATTCCAACTAAAAATTACAATCCATTGATGATGTGAAAATGATTATTTGATTAAATGAGAGCCTGGACGAAGAGGCCGAAGGAACTTTTTTCTAAGGTCAACATGCGGGCTCAGTGGTTAGCACTGCAGTCTTGCAGCGCTGGGGTCCCAGATTCAAATCCCACCAACGCAACTTCTGTAGAGGAAGAAATCGGGTATACACCACGCTATCACCACGGAATCCGATGTTAATTTTATTCCTTTATTCTTTGTACAGGTCGATGTGTTTTAGAGACATCTGTCTCCTTCATCAGGACATCTAAGTACATGCCCTGATGAAGGAGATAGATGTCTCTGAAATGCGTCGACCTGTACAAAGAATAAAGGAATAAAATTAACATCGGATTCTGTGGTGATAGCGCGGCGTATACCCGATTTCTTCTTCATTTTTCCTATACGTCTAACTTCGAGGCTGCGGCTGTTACCCTCTCTACACATGGTTTCAGGGGTTGTTACTTTCACAACCACAAGAGGTGAGTGCACTTAATTCTGTTATTTGTTCCCTTACCGGGTACGACCCTATTGTGCTTTTTGCTCCACAGTTTTCTCTCCTGTACCAGCGCAACTTCTGCAAGAAGTTTTTATGTTCTTGCTTGCATCTCCTCTAGGTTCTCCAGTTTGCTCGCACCCTCCAAAGACATACTGATAGGGAATTTAAATTGTGAGCCCCAATGGTGACCTAGTCTTTAAAGCGCTGTAGAATTATTAGTGCTATATAAACAAGTTGGATAAAAAAACACATCTTACTACACTTTTGCCTTTTAGACTACACTCTTCAAGTTGTTTTTTGTAACCTACTATTAGGCTAGACATTCTGTCCTATAGCTTCAAAATCAAATTTCACACATCCATCATTTACAGTTGGATGCCCTGGCATAGCATGAGTAGGTCCAAAACTTTGAGAGCAAAGTTTTATGGCCATACTGCTGCTTCTTTTTGGTACAGTGCATGGTCACTGCTCACCCGGTAATTGGTGAGTTAGGTTTGTAAAGCAGCAAGAGGCTTCTTTGACATCTTGGTCAGCATCACAGGTTCATACGCAGAGCGCAGGAGTCAATTTGAGGCAGCGACTTAGCAGACAAAGCTCAAAGTATGTTGCAGAGAGTTTAAAAACCTTGATCACTGCCAATGCAAGCCGAGTGAAAAACGTATCTAGACTGCTGTGCTTTGCATAGTCACAGCCTGAAATAACAAAGGCTTCATTGTGCTTTCCTGTAACCCTCCATCTCTCTTCTCATGCTATAATATTGTGAGGAAAAAAAACAAAAACTTGCTAAGGGAGCTGGTTCAATTTTCAAAGTAAAATAATTAAAAAAATATGTGTTCTAATAAAATTTGAATTCATACATACTTTTTCTAACCTTTTAGGGTTAGGCTAGTTGAGATGTTAAGCATAGGATTAAAGTTGGGGATAGAGCTCAGATTAGAAATAGAAGTAGCAGTAGGGTTAGGGATAGGATTAGGTTTAAGGCTAGGGTAGTAACATGGACATAAAAAATAACAAAAAAATTAAGAATTTTATGTCAAATTTTAGGAGAAAGCAGAAAATGTATTGGTCAAAGACTGAACTATAATTATAGCATTGTTTTATTAAAATATAATACATATGTTTGGAGGATAAAAAGGAGTTGCATACTGGACTGATATAAGAAAGGGCTAATGGTCCACAGAATAAGGGATGTTAAATGCTTACCTCAGGTGCTGACAATGTAAGCTACACCACGTGTTAGAATATGTAGCCAGGCTGTGGGTAGTCTAACCTAAACTCAACTGAACTCAACTGCTTCATGTATGCCTATGAAGTTGTGGAGATTTGCTCAAGAGGCCCGAACTCTTTCCCCACATACCCAACCATAAATGTCAGATGCATAAAACCATTCTAAGTGAATAATGCAGAACAGTGACATTTCTTTCACCCAAAGTCTATCCTCTGCGCTACTGATAAAATTCCAAAGGAGGGTTCAGGAGACAGGATTAGTAGCAATTCCGTTTTAATATCAATGCATTTTGAATTTATCCGACTTCTACATCAGAAAAAAATCAAACTCTCTTTTTGTCCTGATGAAGAAATCAGATGACTTCAAAAAGCGTTGATAATAAACTGCATCACAACTATCTCTTCTCCTAGAACCCTCCTTTGGAATTTCGTCATCAGCGCAGAGGATACAAGTTATTTCTGTTGTACAATTTATAGTTTTTTTTAACCCAAGAGGCTACAGCAGCTGACAACTCTGAATCCCATCTATTTCTGCGTATTTCACAACCGCACCAGGTGAGCACCTTCTTCAGCCTACCGTTTTTTTTATCATCAAATAAGACCTTATTGCACTTTTTTGTTTCCACAGTCTTGGCTACTATTTATTCTTAACAGTCACGTTACGTCTGTGGTGAGCTCGTTCAGACCAACAAATGTCTGAAGCGCAACAAAAGACACCCAACAACAACAACCCAAACAAGGGGAAACACCAGGAACACAATAAGAATGGTGGGCCCTGGTGCTAGTGAGAGGGTAGATGGACAACTCCTGCCTTTCTCCTGGCACTGTACTCTGCACTCCTCACCAGACCCTATACAGGCTCCGCACCTGTCACCAAGCAGGAATACCTGAAGCCCAACTATAGTCCTAGCTGAGGAGTCGGGCGGTACAGCCCACTGAGCCCACTACTGCACTAATACAACAAGAGGGTAGGTGCGACAAACAGGGGTATACAACCAAAAATGAAGAAGATCTGTTATGCGGGAGGACGGTTAGAGCCAAAACATATATGAGCTCTAATGTCTCCCAAGGGCCTCTGGACAGATGGTAAAGCCACAAATGGACAGGCAGCTGAAAGGCACAGCTTCAGAGAAAAACAAAAAATCAAAAACACAATCGGCGGAGTTAGCTGCACACACACTGAGTACGGGAACTCTCCTGTTAGCAGCACAGAGAGTCCTGAGAGTGGCTGTCTGTGCATGTAGGGGTACACCAGGACAGTAGGCGCAGCACAGTTAACAGCACTGAGCTGCCACAGAAGGACTGGAATGGTGGAGGGGAAGCGGGGAGACTAGCCCTACCATACTTCACCACATAAGCTTAGCTATGGATGATTGTGGCCTAACTCCTGTCTGCCAAATCTCTATGGGTACAGGACATGGGTCAGGGTTCGAGGTCGAAGCCAGGGGGCTGGAGAAGGTGGAAGCCAGATGCACACGAGGTTGACTCTGCGCACGCTCCAACTTGTGCTTGGCGTGGCGCTGATCGATCCTCATGGCAATGGAAATCAAGATCTCCAGGATAGGTGGTATCTCCCTGGTGGCCAAGGCATCTTTAACGTGCCCCACAAGACCTCTCCAGAACAACAGTAACAACACCTTTTCTGGCCACTTGAGTTCGGAAGCGAGTGTACGGAACTCTATGGCGTAGGTGTTGACCGATGAGGAAACCTGAACCAGATCCAGAAGGCATAAAGCAATTTCATGAACCACCTGGGGGCCCAAGAGCACACCCCTCAGAGCCTTCAGGAAGTCCAAAGCCCAGTTTGTCACTGGGTCTCCACATACTCAGAGCAGTGAAGCCTATTCCAGTGCTCTATCAGCTAGGAGCGAGATGACAAAACCCACCTTAGCTCTCTCAGTGGGATACTGAAAGGCCAAGAGCTCTAAGTGAATCGAGCAGTGGTTAATGAAGCCTCAACACACCTTACTGTCCCCGGAAAACTTGTGGGGGTGAGAAACGCGTAGATTGGGCTGCACCGTGGGAGACCCCAGTCTCCTGTTAGCAGCACAGAGAGTCATGAGGGTGACTGTCTGTGCACGTAGGGTGCACTGCACACCAGGATAGTAGGCAAAGCTCAGTTAAGAGTACTGAACTGCCACAGAAGGACTGAAATGGTGGAGGGGAAGTGGAAAGACTAGCCGTATTGTACCTCACCACATAATCTTGGCGTGACGGGTACCGGACGCCTAACCCTGCCTACTGCTTCCAGTATACACACAGCACTGTCACACACACTACAGAGCTGCATGGGTGCTGAGGCCGCAATATGGCTGCACTGCTCTGCAATAGCTACAGAGTCAGAATGACACACGCGCAGCCATGTGCATTATCCAGGATCTTTTCAAGACTAAGCCCTGCCCCAAGCCAAGCACCAGATTGAGGTGGCACCAGCAGCGGCCATTCAGGGACTGCCACATCACCAATGACGTCATCGACGGCCAATCAGTGGCCGCCACATCACCGGTGATGTCATCGATGGCCAATCAGCGTCTGCCTCATCATTGGTGACATCAGCGATGGCGAATCAGGAGCTGCCGCATCACTGGTGATGTCATGTGCATGGACAGTAGCAGAAATCCCACACTTAGAGCCAGGAAAGGCAGCGGGAACCTGCACATGTGTGATAGGGAAAAACAGAGATTTAGCTTCAGAACTCACAAAGACCCTGGACAGCTGATGCCTAACAGCCAGGTGCCTGAAGTGGTGGACAGGTGGCACAGGAGAGGCATCCAGCACCACGGCAGGGGATGAAGATGGCTCATGGGCAGTTCGAGGCTTGGGAGAACCCCAAACCATATCAAGATCCAACTCCAGGACAAATCCTAAGCAGCTCCTTCACCAAAGGGGGCCAATATACAAATGACTTTGCATAGTCAGCAAAACTTAATAGGAGACCTGGTTATTTAAACCCAAGGGAGGCATGGTGTAACGTCCGGGTGGTGGAACCTCTGGACCGTACACCGGTTTCCCTTGAGGAGGCAGCCAGGCAGGTCACCCTGCCAGAGGGTCTGGGTGCACGGCAGCCGAAGCACTATTGGAAGCCGGACAGTCCGTATGGGAGCAGGAAAGGTGGATGGAGTTCTGGACGGTGGTCCGGGTGACGAGGCTCAGAGTCCGAGGCCAGGTGGTAAGGTCAGGCGGGATCCGGAACTTGCTGAGCGATGGAACGGGTCACCAAACGGAGCCAGGGACTGGAGACTGGCGGAGCTGCAGAGATGGTGGAACATCCGCCGAAGTCACCGTCAGGGTACGGGAATGAGCGTGGTTCGGAGCGGCTGGCGTGGCAGGACAGGCTCTACGAGACAGGACAGGGTTAATGCAGGCAAGGTACAAGGCAAAGCAATAAGGGACCTGAACACTAGCTTACTAAACACGTAGAACAGGTCCCGCCCACCAGGAAGGTGAATCTTAATATACCCTGTACCTGTCTAAGCAATTTCCTGTTTCAAGGTGCTGGCCCTTTAAGAGAGGGTCAATGACCGCGCGCGCGCCCTAATGCGCATGCGCGAGACCCGGGTGCCAGAAGCCAGAGGAGGGAGCGGTGAGGAGGAAGCAGGAGAGCCGGGCTGAGGCCGAGCAGCCGACGGGCGCCGGGAGCGGGGACCGGGCTGCCTGGGGACCGCAGGCGATGGAGCAGGAAGGCTGTGGAGCGGGGGACCGGGAAGCCTGGCACGGGAGCGGCGGAGCGCGGCCTGGGAGCGGGGAAGCGTGGCAGGGGAGCCGGTAAGCAAGGCAGAGGGGCCGGGGAGCATGGCAGGGGAGCCGGGGAGCCTAGCAGGGGAGCCGGGGAGCGTGACAGTACCCCCTCCCCCACGCCCCCCTCCCCGCAACCGGGACAGGAAGGCACGAATCAGAGGAGTGCCAACATTCTCCCGGGGCTCCCAGGACCTATCCTCGGGACCATACCCCGCCCAGTCCACCAGGAAATACTGCCGACCACGTACGGTCTTCATGGCCACGATATCCCTTACCGCATAGATTTCATCGTCAGCGATGGGAGGAGGAGCAGTACCGACCTCAGCGGAGAAGGGACCAAGGACAACAGGCTTGAGCAAGGAGACATGGAAAGAGTTGGGTATCCGCATCGTGGCCGGGAGCTGCAGCTTGTAGGAGACAGCATTAATCTTGCTGACGACTTTAAACGGCCCGATATAACGAGGACCCAACTTGTACGATGGCAACTTCAATCGGACATACTTGGATGCAAGCCAGACCAGATCACCAGGGGAGAAACACGGGGGATCCAAGCGCCTTTTGTCCGCATGTCTCTTCATCCGCAAAGAAGCTCGCTCAAGGGAGGTCTTGACAGAGCTCCATATGGCTGAGAAGTCCTGGACCAGAGCATCTGCTGCGGGGACATCGGAAGCCGAGGATACTGGCAACGGAACCGAAGGCTGAAGTCCGTAAACGACTCGGAATGGAGAGCTGGAGGTGGACTCGCTGATGTGATGGTTGTGGGAGAACTCAGCCCAAGGAAGAAGCGTGGACCAGTCATCGTGATGGGCATTAACGTAGTGGCGCAGGAAGGAGGTCAGGATTTGATTGACCCGCTCCACTTGCCCATTCGACTGAGGATGGTAGGCCGAAGAAAAGTCCAGAGATACTCCCAGATGTTTGCAGAGGGCCCTCCAGAAGCGCGAGGTAAACTGAGTTCCCCTGTCGGACACAATGTGTGCGGGAAAGCCATGCAATCGGAATATATGTTGGATGAAGGAGTCAGCTAGCTCCTGGGCAGAGGGCAGCCCGGCCATGGGAATGAAGTGAGCCATTTTTGAGAAACGGTCCACCACAACCCATATGACTGTGTGTCCAGAGGATAAGGGTAAGTCCGTAATGAAGTCCATTGCGATATGTTGCCACGGAACAGAAGGAATGGGCAGAGGCAGGAGACGTCCATATGGTAGGTGCTTGGGTGTCTTGTTCAGGGCACAGGACGGACAGGCTGAGACGAAGGTTGAGACGTCTTTACGGAGGGACGGCCACCAGTAGTGACAGACAATCGTGCTCCAAGTCTTCTTCTGACCAGCATGACCGGCGATTTTCGAGGCATGGCCCCAGTGCAGGACTCTCTGTCTGTCAGTATCTGGGACATAGGTTTTCCCAGGGGGTATCTGAGTTACAGTGACAGGATTCACCGGCATGATGTTGCTGGGGTTGATGATGGGCTGGAACGTCTCCTCTTCCAACTCCACGGGCACTAAGGACCTGGACAAAGCGTCTGCCCGCACGTTTTTATCCGCAGGCCGAAAATGGAGTTGGAAATCAAATCGGGCAAAAAACAAGGACCAGCGGGCTTGTCGTGGGTTCAGTCTTTGGGCTGACCGCAGGTACTCCAGATTCTTGTGGTCTGTGTATATGATTACAGGGTATACTGCTCCCTCCAAGAGGTAGCGCCATTCCTCCAAGGCAAGCTTCACGGCCAGTAGCTCCCGATCCCCGATGGTGTAGTTGCGTTTGGGTGCCGAGAAGCTCTTGGAGAAGAATCCACAAGTGACCATCTTGCCGGAGGGGGAGTTCTGCATCAACACTGCTCCGGCTCCTGAGGAGGAGGCATCCACCTCCAAGGTGAACTGTCGGTTCAATTCAGGGCGATGGAGAACCGGGGAGGAAGCAAACGCCTGTTTCAAGGAGCAGAACGCGGCATCGGCCGCCGGGGGCCAGTCCTTAGGATTAGCTCCTTTCTTAGTCAAGGCAGAGAGAGGCGCAGTCAAGGCAGAGAAATGCGGGATGAATTGCCGATAATAGTTCGCAAAGCCGAGAAAGCGTTGGATAGCCTTCAGTCCGGAAGGAGGAGGCCAGTTGATGATGGCAGACACTTTCTCTGGGTCCATCTGCAGGCCAGTGTCCGAGATTACATAACCCAGGAAGGGAAGAGAAGACTTTTCAAAGATGCATTTCTCGTACTTGGCGTACAGACGGTTCTCTCTAAGCCTCTGGAGAACTAGCTGCACGTTCTCTCTGTGGGTCTGTAGGTCCGGAGAGAAGACCAGGATGTCATCCAGATAGACCACGACACAGACATAGAGGAGATCTCTGAACACGTCGTTCACCAGTTCTTGGAAGACTGCCGGAGCATTACACAGACCAAAGGGCATGACACAATACTCGTAGTGCCCATCCCGAGTGTTGAAGGCGGTTTTCCATTCGTCTCCAGAGCGAATGCGAACCAGGTTATAGGCCCCACGAAGGTCCAACTTGGTGAATACACGGGCTCCTCGGAGTCGATCGAATAGTTCGGGGATAAGCGGCAGAGGGTATTTTTTCTTTACGGTGATCTGGTTTAAACCCCGATAGTCGATGCAAGGGCACAGATCACCTTCCTTCTTCTTGACGAAGAAAAACCCTGCTCCGGCAGGGGATGAGGACCTCCGAATGAACCCCTTTGCCAGGCTCTCGGTAATATAGGCGGACATAGCTCGTGTCTCCGCAGGGGACAAGGGGTATATTCTTCCTCTAGGAGGCGTGGTTCCTGGCAGTAAATCGATGGCGCAGTCGTAGGGACGATGAGGCGGTAGTACCTCAGACTCCTTTTTATCAAAAACGTCCGAGAAGGACCAGTAGGCAAAAGGCAGTCCTGGTAGAGACTCTGGAACCGGAGGGCGTCGAACGGGCTGGATGGTTTTCAGACATCTCTCGTGGCACGAAGAGCCCCATCGGGTGATTTCACCTGTACTCCAGCTGACCGACGGTTCGTGTGTCCGTAACCATGGGAGTCCCAGCAGGATCTGATGAGACATACGCGGGAGGACGTAGAAGGTGATCTTCTCGGTGTGCAGAGCACCGATCCGTACTTCCACAGGCTTGGTGATCAGTGAGACTGTGTCAGAGAGGGGTCTCCCATCTACAGAGGCGATCACCAGCGGTTTCTCTAGTGGGAGGACAGGCACCTGGTACTTATCCACCGTGGCCTGCTGGATGAAGTTGCCTGCTGCTCCGGAATCAAGATACGCCTCTGCCGTGAACCGGGTCTCTTCTGTGGTGACTTGAATAGTCCAGGTAACGGAGTCTGAGAGTGTCCCAGCACCTAGGGTGGCCTCTCCTACCAGGCCTAGGCTTTGGAGTTTCCCGGCTTCTCGGGACAAGAGCGTAGCAGGTGTGTGCCAGCTCCGCAGTAGAAGCAGAGACCTTTTGCTAGTCGTTCTGCTCTGCGTTGCTCAGACTGCCTCAGGCGGTCAATCTGCATGGGCTCGTAGGTAGAAGCGCCAAGTGACGCCGACTGGGGAGCGATGGGCTTCAGTGGTGGGGAGGCGTGCCGCATCGGACGCCTCTCGCGGGACACCTCTTTGGATCGTTCCTGAAAACGAAGATCCACTCGAGTCGCTAGAGCACTCAGGGCATCCAAGGAGGACGGCACGTCCCGACCCGCCAGCTCATCTTTAATCCGACCCGAGAGTCCCTCCCAGAAGGCGGCGGTTAGGGCCTCATTGTTCCACCCGAGTTCCAAGGCCAAGGTGTGAAACCGAATGGCGTATTGGCCCACCGTCAGAGTCCCCTGACGTAGCCGGAGGAGGGATGAGGCAGACGCGGAGGCGCGTCCGGGCTCATCAAAGGTGGTACGAAATGCCTGCAGGAACTCCTGGATGTTGGTAGTTACCGGATCCTCCTTCTCCCACAAGTGGTTATTAAGGCCAGTGCCTCTCCTTCCAGATGGGACATCATGAAGGTGACCTTGGCTTGGTCAGATGCAAAAAGGTGCGGCAGCTGCGTGAAATGGAGGGAGCACTGATTAATGAATCCCCTGCAGGTCTTGGGATCACCGGCGTACCGGGGTGGTGAGGCCAAACGGAGTTTGGAAGCATCCGAGGAGACTGCCACGGGAGCTGCAGTCGTGGGTTGTGCAGTGGGAACCCGAGATGCCACAGGCGTGGCCGCTGCTTGTAGCGCGTTCAGACGGGCATCCACAGAAGTCATGAAGTTCAGCATGCGGGTCTGGGTCTCGCGCTGTCGTGTGAGTTCCTGCTGCAGGGCCGCTAGTGCTTCGGCGGGATCCATGGCCTGTTCTAGCTGTAACGTCCGGGTGGTGGAACCTCTGGACCGTACACCGGTTTCCCTTGAGGAGGCAGCCAGGCAGGTCACCCCGCCAGAGGGTCTGGGTGCACGGCAGCCGAAGCACTATTGGAAGCCGGACAGTCCGTATGGGAGCAGGAAAGGTGGATGGAGTTCTGGACGGTGGTCCGGGTGACGAGGCTCAGAGTCCGAGGCCAGGTGGTAAGGTCAGGCGGAATCCGGAACTTGCTGAGCGATGGAACGGGTCACCAAACGGAGCCAGGGACTGGAGACTGGCGGAGCTGCAGAGATGGTGGAACATCCGCCGAAGTCACCGTCAGGGTACGGGAATGAGCGTGGTTCGGAGCGGCTGGCGTGGCAGGACAGGCTCTATGAGACAGGACGGGGTTAATGCAGGCAAGGTACAAGGCAAAGCAATAGGGGACCTGAACACTAGCTTACTAAACACGTAGAACAGGCCCCGCCCACCAGGAAGGTGAATCTTAATATACCCTGTACCTGTCTAAGCAATTTCCTGTTTCAAGGTGCTGGCCCTTTAAGAGAGGGTCAATGACCGCGCGCGCGCCCTAATGCGCATGCGCGAGACCCGGGTGCCAGAAGCCAGAGGAGGGAGCGGTGAGGAGGAAGCAGGAGAGCCGGGCTGAGGCCGAGCAGCCGACGGGCGCCGGGAGCGGGGACCGGGCTGCCTGGAGACCGCAGGCGATGGAGCAGGAAGGCTGTGGAGCGGGGGACTGGGAAGCCTGGCACGGGAGCGACGGAGCGCGGCCTGGGAGCGGGGAAGCGTGGCAGGGGAGCCGGTAAGCAAGGCAGAGGGGCCGGGGAGCATGGCAGGGGAGCCGGGGAGCCTAGCAGGGGAGCCGGGGAGCGTGACACATGGCTACCAAGCAGGTGCAGCTGACCTTAACTCCAGGAGAGCTGCAAACAGAAAAACTGGCATTAACTGATTCAGGACCAAGGGAAACAAAGCCCCATTAAATGCAGAGTCCCTGATAGATATGAAGGGTTCCAGTCCTAAAGCTGTTACTAGTCTCCAAAACAGGGAGACGACTGTGACACCAACATAAGAAGGTAAGAACTCAATGTGGAAAAATATGGGAATTTTTTTGGGCTAAAATACACAACCTGCTTCAACTATCTTGTAACTAGTGATGGGCGAGCATTCTCACCATAGCTCGTTACTCAATCGATCCTCCAGCATCTAAGTTTGAGAATCGTCAGGTTTCCCATTGACTTATATTATATTTGGCACTCAAGTCACATCGGAGGACCCAATGCTTCATCGAGTAACGAGCTGTGGCGAACACGCTCGCCCATCACTACTTGAAACATTATACACTAATTTTACAAAAGAAGCACAAAACTGGATAGAAAATTGGCTGAAATAGGAAAAAAAACAAATAATAAATCATGTTAAAAATACATGACCCCTTCTGTAATTTTAACTACATTTGATCCTATTTTTATGATTGTATCTATGATTATATGATATGATTTACAGCCAGCCTCTCTGCCCAGTGGCACCTTGTCAAGGAGTGTAAATGAAAAGGTCATGATCCGGTATTCTTACAGCCTTAGCTAATACCTTTTTTCAATAATGAATATGTTTAGCCTGTTTAATATGAGTCTCTTAGGCTATAAAGTAGCTATATCGTGTAAAATTTCTCTAATTACCGGGAAGCTCCAGGGTCAGATAAACATAAAGTACAACACCTTTCTCACTGGTTGTGATTATGACTTACTATGTGACTGCTATAGCAAAAATCTGTGTTGGAATAAACAGCATTATGTCAGCATTATTATGTCTGGTGATTATATTCATGTTAATTGAGATGTGTGTTTTATTTAGACATACAAATGTTGCCAAAAAAATTAGCATTTTTGTCTCTGTGGGTACAATGCAAAAACACTAAGAAAATAAGTACCTATTTCTAAATCCTCGGAGAAAACATCCATCTATTTAAAATGCATCGCCAGCATATTTAACAATGTTAAATACCGTTTCACGGAGCCAGGTGCATTATTTCTTTCCAAAATAAATTAAATGCTTACATTGTGATTATGACTAATAGATGATCTGTGTAGTTTACTCTCCGTTCGGTAATAGATCTTACTTATTTTCTTGCAATTTTACTTTCTCAAAGTAAGTAGCTTGTTTCACAACTGAACTGCTAAACCAAAAAGTATTTTTTATATTGTTTCAGCTTTTGCGTGAAACCTCTTTTGTGATTTCTGGCACTTGGCAATCAAATTGACATTGTCCTTTGTATGTTCTCCATAGGATCACCGTGCTCAGCAATGATCCCATTAAAAATACATCAGTGATGTAGAATTTATTAAGATGTCATTTGGGATATAGAATTCATAGGAACTCAAAGAAAAATTAAGAATGGGTTATAAAGTGACATTTTAGAGCTGGTGAAGACAAGCATATAAATCAGATGTATGGCTGAAAGGGGGTATCTCAGTACAAAATGACTGTTCATACCAAGCCCATCCACTCAGTGCACCCTTTTCATGGACAAGCAGTACAGTGCATTTCCCAGCTAACTGGTTTCCATCTAACTCCGCCCTCCACTTCCTTGATTGACAGCGCTGGCTTTACAGGAGCCAAAAAAGGGCAAGATAGATGGAAAACAAGTTGTCACACAAACTTTTGCCCAAACTTTGCTGACTGTTATGGTGGCATTGGACTCTGTTCAGATTGCAGATTCTGACACTCCTACTGATGGTTTCTCTGATGTCTGGGATCAACACAGGTAGACTTGAGTGTCAAACTGATGTGTGCTGATTCATAGCCAGGCTAGCAAGAGTTAAACTCTGCTAGTCTGCTTGCCCTTTTAATCACATAGTGTGGGAGACCTATCACATCTGCTCCCCTCCTATTTAGGTTGATGGAAACCTTCTACCCATACCAGCTATAGTTTATTCTATATATAAAAAAAACACAGATTTTAGGCAGGTAAAATTTGTCTGATTATCAGTCATTCCCTCGCTATATAATGAATAAATAATTTAGAATAAACTCCATTGATACAATTACTTTAAATATGTGTAAAAGGAATACACACACAAGGAGTGCTATATTCAAAATATGTAAATAGTTTATTGGATACAAAAAAATCACATACAAATCACATTTAAAATATCATCATGTTATAGAGTGATTGTTGGGGGACTCCTAAAGAGGGGAGAATAACCATGTGTCCAGTGGCAGAGTATAAAGATGGTTAGTAAATTAAGGTGTTTAGTGTGTGTGGATTAGTAATTTGTTGTGCATAATCTCATGTGATTATATCTAGACAAAGCTGGAGAGAGAGAACGCACAGGATGATATTCTATGAGCAGCTCATTAGAAAGTATATATTCAATAGTATAGGGTTAAATACCCTGTATACAGGGCTGTATTTGGCCTTTGTGCTGCCCTAGGCACTTTAAGTGGTTGCGCCCCTTACTGACAGCGCAAAACTATGAGTCTGTGCACACGACATGTATGTAAGGCAGAGCTACTCTGTAACAAACTTTAAAAAGTGCTAAATGCTAAAAGAACGAAGATCTGGACTTTCTCACTAGCACAATACAATTTCAATTTAAAAAAATAAAAAATATGGTAGTGTTTGCTAACCAGTCCTCCGCCTGAAAAACTCAAAGGATGTGGTACTTTGAACACTACGATATCGCAGGTGTGATGTCGGTGGGGGTCAAATCGAAAGTGACGCACATCCGGCGTCGTTGTCGAAGTGTGTAAATCCTTTATGACATGATTAACGAGCGCAAAAGCGTCGTAATCGTATCATCGGTGTAGTGTCCGACATTTCCATAATGCCGCTGCAGCGACAGGTACGATGTTGTTCCTCGTTCCTGCGGCAGCACACATCGCTGTGTGAGAAGCTGCAGGAGCGAGGAACATCACCTTACCTGCGTCACCGTGGCTCACGCCGGCTATGCGGAAGGACGGAGGTGGGCGGGATGTTTACGTCCCGCTCATCTCCGCCCCTCCGCTTCTATTGGCCGCCTGCCGTGTGACGTCGCTGTGATGCCACACGACGTCGCAGGGCAGGTAATTGCATGTGAAGCTACCGTAGCGATAATGTTCACTACGGCAGCTATCACACGATATCACTGCTGCGACGGGGGCGGGGGCTTTCGCGGGGGCTTTCGCGCTCGGCATCGCAAGCATCGGCTTGCGATGTCATAGTGTGCAAAGTACCCCTTAGGCTATGAGCACATGTTGCGTCGTGTACATGCTGCAAATTCTGCAGCGATTTGGCAGTACATGTGTGCTTTAAATCGCTGCAGAAACACTGCGTAATGGATGCAGTGTGTCTGCAGAATAGATGCAGATTTCATGCACTCGGGATGCTGCCTCTCCCATAAACCGAGTGGGAGCAGCATCCAAAGCGCACAAATTAATTGACATGCTGTATTTTTTGAACGCACGGATTTGGGTCTAAATTTTAGCATCCAAATCCCTGTGTTCAAACAAGCATTGTGCGCACGGATTATGCACAATCTTCATAGATTGTGCAGGGGACGCAGGACGCATGCATTTACGCTGCAGTGCTATACACAGCGTAAATGCATGAAATTATGCAACGTGCGCACATAGCCTTACAGTTCACATACCCTTTAGATACAGTAGTTAACCCTTTCACGACCGGCCGATTTTTCGCTTTCCGTTTTTTTTTTTCGCCATTCTTTTTCTGAGAGACGTAACTTTTTTATTTTTCAGTCAATATGGTCATGTGAGGGCTCATTTTTTGCGGAACGAGCTGTACTTTTAAATGAAACCATCAGTTTTACCATATTGTGTACTAGAAAATGGCAAAAAAATTCCAAATGCTGAAAAATTGCAAAAAAAGTGCGATAGCACTATGGTTTTTGAGATATTTTATTCACTGTGTTCACTATATGGTAAAACTGATGTGTGGGTGTGATGCCTCAGGTCAGTGCGAGTTCGTAGACACCAAACATGTATAGGTTTACTTTTATATAAGGGGTTAAAAAAAAATCGGAAGTTTGTCCGAAAAAAGTGGCGCACGTTTTACGCCATATTCCGTGACCCGTAGCGTTCTCATTTTTCGGGATCTTAGGCTCAATGACGGCTTATTTTTTGCGTCTCGAGCTGACGTTTTTAACGGTACCATTTTTGCGCAGATGCTACGTTTTGATCGCCTCTTATTGCATTTTGCGCAAAAGTTGTGGCGACAAAAAAACGTCGTTTTGGCGTTTGGAATTTTTTTGCCGCTACGCCGTTTACTGATCAGATTAATTGATTTTATATTTTGATAGATCGGGCGTTTCTGAACGCGGCGATACCAAATGTGTGTATATTTTTTATTTTTTTAACCCTTTAATTTTCAATGGGGCGAATGGGGGGTGATTTGAACTTTTAGGTTTTTTTGTTTTTTTTTAATTTTTTAAAACTTATTTTTTTACTTTTTTTTTTTATTTTACTAGTCCCCCTAGGGGGCTATTGCGATCAGCATTCCGATCGCTCTGCAGTATCTGCTGATCACAGCTGGAAGGCTGTAAACAGCAGATACGCTGTCTTTCTCTTTTGCTGTGCCCCGGGCACAGCGAAAGTGAAACCAATTCATGTGTAGTACAGGAGTCATCACATGACCCTGTACTACCATGACAACTATCGGGAGTCACGTGATCGCGTCACGTGACTTCCGGTTTCGGCGGTAAGTAAAAACTTTACCGCGATTGCGCTTATAATGGCGCTGTCATGTATTGACAGCGCCATATAAGGGGTTAATCGGCACGAGCAGATAACGATTCTGCTCGTGCCTAGCAGGCACACATCTCAGCTGTGAAAATCAGCTGAGATGTGTGCCGATCGCGGCATGCTGCCGCCGGAGGACCGCGGGCAGTAAGATTATGTCATTTAGGACGTAATTTTACGGCCCGCGGTCGTTAAGGGGTTAAGGTGCTCGTACACAGACTACAGTTGGCTGAACCCGGAGATAGACAGGATTGGCCAACAGTCTGATTCTCAGGGAGATGAGGACCCAACAGGTCCAATTTCCTACCATGGATCCTTTATTTCTCTAAGAGATGAGTCACTGCCAGAGATGTATAGTAGTGTCTGTCTTATAGAGAACACGAGCACTTAAAGTAAGTGCTCCTGTGTATGGGACAGCCAGGGAGATAGCTGCCAGCCGAGTGGTGGGACACCTGTCTATAGTGTATGAGGGAGCCAGGAAGATAGCTGCCAGCCGAGTGATGGGACACCTGTCTATAGTGTATGGGGGGAGCCAGGGAGATAGCTGCCAGCCGAGTGATGGGACACCTGTCTATAGTGTATGGGGGACCAGGGAGACAGCTGCCAGCCGAGTGATGGGACACCTGTCTATAGTGTATGGGGGAGTCAGGGAGATAGCTGCCAGCCGAATGATGGGACGCCTATAGTGTATGGGGGCTTTAGTCAAATACTCGTTTAGCTGACGTATGGACTCAGACAGCTATATATTTAGTCTGGCACAATGACCCTATAATAATCTACTATCAAGTCTAATAAATTAAATATTGCTACATCTAAACGACTACATCACCAGAACCAACCTCATATCACTGCTACATCACCAGAACTACTATTGGTACTTGATTACATCACCAGAACCAATTTGAATTCAAGATTATATCCCCAGAACCAAAACCATCCCAACATATAATTGTCTGACATGAAACTGCAGCTCCTTGTATGTCTGTAACAATGGCAAGGAGATACCAGGAGTTGTTACCGGCCATCATCAGACTGTGGACTATACAGAAACCACAGCACTGATGGTGCAGGCAGTAACACTATTGAACATTTCAAAAATACCTTAACTTTTTGGAGAACTCTTCTATGTTTTAGGTCCATTAATTCTGAGCACATTACTGCGGGTCTGAGTTCTGAGACCCCCATAGATTGTGCAAAAGACCGCTTGTGCAAAAGACCCCTTAGAAGTGCATAGCTTAGGAGACAGGACTATGACTTTTAGGCTGGAATCATACGAGCGTATGGCATCCGATGCAAGAGCATGGGATGCGATATGCTAATGACTCCTGGCTCAGGCTCTGCTGCGAGCGTGAGCCGAGTGTCATGCGACTGTGACCCGATCTTGTGATCGGGTCACAGCTGTGAAGCTGAGAACGGGTGCTGCAGAGGAGAGGGAGTGGTTAATCCCCCCATCCCCTCCATTGTCAGCCTGTGCTTTTAACCCGTGTTACCCCCTGTTATTATATTCTTGTGGCTGAGAGGGCGGCACATGCGGTCACAACAGCAGTGGAGATCAGCTGATCTTCGCGATTAACTGCCGAATAGGACATCGTGCCCCCCCCTGGAAACCTGGTAACGGGGTAACATGGGCGTCACAAAGATTGTGCTGGAGATAAGCGCTATACGCAGGTGCCAACTCCAACGCCATCTTAGTGAATAGAAAAATTAGCATAGAGCCAGAGAGAGGGAGGAACAGCAGGCAGAGGGGTGGGAACCTTATGCATAATCCATCCCGCTATTATCTGCTGCGGTGCAACTGTCACTCAAAAAGCTAACAAATTTTTAACCTTCACTTTCTTGGATTTGAAAACCGAAACATCCGAGCTGCCCACTACAGGTATGTATAGAATCAGCCTGATAGCGCAAGTATAGCCCTGGCTTTATATTATATAGGAAAATCCTGGTGATTGGTTCCCTTTAAATAAGCCCCATGCTGTGCCCCTGAAAAAAAATATTGCTCCTCACTGTGCTCCCTGCAAGCCAAAAAAAATTACTCCACACTATGCCTCTCTTACAGCACATGGCTTCCACGCTATCCTTTCCTATAAAATATTCCCACTACACTGTCCGCCCTTGTATACTATGACCACCACACTGTCCGCCCTTGTATACTATGAATGTCACACTGACCACTAATAAGTAAAAATGGCACATTGTCCCCCCTTATAAATTATACCCACCACACCTGCCTTAATTATGATTCATGATCTGCAAACTATCCTCAAAATGCCCCATTCATGCTGCCCCTGTCTGTACTGAGCCCTCACACTTCCCCTCTCAATACTCCCATGCTGCCCCTTCTCCATAATGAGCTGCCTGCCTCTTTCATAATGAGACCTCCACGCTGCCCTACTCATCATACTGAGACCGTCAAGCTACCTCACGCCTAATGCTAAACCCCCCACACTATCCTATTTTTCTTATCGAGTCCCCTTCATTTCTCCACTCCGAACCGAGCCCACCCATGCTGCCCCCTTTCCATACTGAGTCTTCACACTGCCCCTCCACATATTGAATCATCATGCTGTCCCTTCTCTATAATGAGCTCTCCATATTGCCCCCCTCTCCATACTGAGTCCTTACTTCTCCCAGAGATTCTGTCCCTTGCACTCACTCTGTAAACCCTAAACCCCCTCTACAGCAATAGGCCCCTTAAACCCCCCCTCTACAGTAAAAGGCTCCCTTATCCCGCCTCTCTCCCCCCCAGCCTCTCTCCCCCCAGCCTCAGCCTCCTTCCCCCCAGCCTCTCCCCCCAGCCTCAGCCTTATTCCAGCCTCTCTCCCCCCAGCCTCAGCCTCCTTCCCCCCAGCCTCTCTCCCCCCAGCCTCAGCCTCCCTCCCCCCAGCCTCAGCCTCTCTCCCCCCAGCCTCAGCCTCCTTCCCCCCAGCCTCCTTCCCCCCAGCCTCAGCCTCCTTCCCCCCAGCCTCAGCTTCCCTCCCCCCAGCCTCAGCCTCCCTCCCCCCAGCCTCAGCCTCCTTCCCCCAAGCCTCCTTCCCCCCAGCCTCAGCCTCCCTCCCCCCAGCCTCCCTCAGCATCAGCCTCTCTCCCCCCAGCCTCCCCCAGCATCAGCCTCTCTCCCCCCAGCCTCCCCCAGCATCAGCCTCACTCCCCCCAGCCTCCCCCAGCATCAGCCTCTCTCCCCCCAGCCTCCCCCAGCATCAGCCTCTCTCCCCCCAGCCTCCTCAGCATCAGCCTCTCTCCCCGCAGCCTCCCCCAGCATCAGCCTCTCTCCCCTCAGCCTCCCCCAGCATCAGCCTCTCTCCCCCAGCCTCCCCCAGCATCAGCCTCTCTCCCCCCAGCCTCCCCCAGCATCAGCCTCTCTCCCCCCAGCCTCCCACAGTATCAGCCTCTCTCTCCTCAGCCTCCCGCAGCATGAGCCTCTCTCTCCTCAGCCTCCCCCAGCATCAGCCTCTCTCTCCTCAGCCTCCCCCAGCATCAGCCTCTCTCTCCTCAGCCTCCCCCAGCATCAGCCTCTCTCTCCTCAGCCTCCCCCAGCATCAGCCTCTCTCTCCTCAGCCTCCCCCAGAATCAGCCTCTCTCTCCTCAGCCTCCCCAGCATCAGCCTCTCTCTCCTCAGCCTCCCCCAGCGTCAGCCTCTCTCTCCTCAGCCTCCCCCAGCGTTAGCCTCTCTCTCCTCAGCCTCCCCCAGCGTCAGCCTCTCTCTCCTCAGCCTCCCCCAGCGTCAGCCTCTCTCTATTCAGCCTCCCCCAGCATCAGCCTCTCTCTCCTCAGCCTCCCCCAGCATCAGCCTCTCTCTCCTCAGCCTCCCCCAGCATCAGCCTCTCTCTCCTCAGCCTCCCCCAGCATCAGCCTCTCTCTCCTCAGCATCCCCCAGCATCAGCCTCTCTCTCCTCAGCCTCCCCCAGCATCAGCCTCTCTCTCCTCAGCCTCCCCCAGCGTCAGCCTCTCTCTCCTCAGCCTCCCCAGCGTCAGCCTCTCTCTCCTCAGCCTCCCCCAGCATCAGCCTCTCTCTCCTCAGCCTCCCCCAGCATCAGCCTCTCTCTCCTCAGCCTCCCCCAGCATCAGCCTCTCTCTCCTCAGCCTCCCCCAGCATCAGCCTCTCTGTCCTCAGTCTCCCCCAGCATCAGCCTCTCTCTCCTCAGCCTCCCCCAGCATCAGCCTCTCTCTCCTCAGCCTCCCCAGCATCAGCCTCTCTCTCCTCAGCCTCCTCCAGTGTCAGCCTCTCTCTCCTCAGCCTCCCCCAGCGTTAGCCTCTCTCTCCTCAGCCTCCCCCAGCGTCAGCCTCTCTCTCCTCAGCCTCCCCCAGCGTCAGCCTCTCTCTCCTCAGCCTCCCCCAGCATCAGCCTCTCTCTCCTCAGCCTCCCCCAGCATCAGCCTCTCTCTCCTCAGCCTCCCCCAGCATCAGCCGCTCTCTCCTCAGCCTCCCCCAGCATCAGCCTCTCTCTCCTCAGCCTCCCCCAGCATCAGCCTCTCTCTCCTCAGCCTCCCCCAGCATTTGCCTCTCTCTCCTCAGCCTCCCCCAGCGTCAGCCTCTCTCTCCTCAGGCTCCCCCAGCGTCAGCCTCTCTCTCCTCAGCCTCCCCCAGCGTCAGCCTCTCTCTCCTCAGCCTCCCCCAGCGTCAGCCTCTCTCTCCTCAGCCTCCCCCAGCGTCAGCCTCTCTCTCCTCAGCCTCCTCCAGCATCAGCCTCTCTCTCCTCAGCCTCCCCCAGCATCAGCCTCTCTCTCCTCAGCCTCCCCCAGCATCAGCCTTTCTCTCCTCAGCCTCCCCCAGCATCAGCCTCTCTCTCCTCAACCTCCCCCAGCATCAGCCTCTCTCTCCTCAGCCTCCCCCAGCATCAGCCTCTCTCTCCTCAGCCTCCCCCAGCATCAACCTCTTTCTCCTCAGCCTCCTTCAGTGTCAACCTCTCTACATCCCACCTCCAGTATTAGCTTATTTACCTCCCCCCGTAGCATTAGTCTTCCCCTCCCCCTCATGCTCTGTCTGTAGCTTTAGCGACAAGAAGGGGCGGGTTCAGGGCCCTCCTTGCATGATTATAGTGGAAAAAGGCATCGCAACAATCACCAACTAACCTGTAAGGTGCCCATACATTCTAGGCTCTGCCTTAGCGCGTACCTGCTCCGCTGCCGACTGCCCTGCTCTGGTGATTATCCTCTTCTGTCTGGCTCCAGCTTCAGTCGCGTCCTCCTCCGCGGCGTGTGTCGTCTGTAGCATTGGACGCTGCAGCACGGGGCAGTGAGCTGATTGACGCGCCCGCGCGCCCAGTGCTTGATTTGGTTTGTGCTTACAAATCCCCTTTACAGCACTTTTTTGTGGATTTCTCAATTATGAAGTGTGGCGCCCTGGACTAGCCAGGTCATCACAGGTACTACAACACACACCCCCACCCTGAGACAGGGACATCAGCCAGACACAAAATCCTTGTTGCCTCCCTCCAGGGGCTGATGTCCACACCAGGTGGGGTGGAGCCAGGCGGTTGGCCCCACCCACTGAGGAGTTCACAGTCCTGGAGGCGGGAGAAGGAAGTCAGAGTAGAAAGTGGGAAGTGGAAGAGAAGAGTGAAGAGGTAGTAGAGGAGCAGACTGACCGTGTCCGGGTGTGTGGCCCGGTCACCAAGAGCAAGGTTGGCAGACGGTGGTGGCCGTCTGCAGGAGAGGCAGATCAACGCGGAACCGTAGGACTGGGGAGGGGCGGTGGCCCGCCGCTACCAAACCGGGGAGCGAAGTGAAGCCAGCACACACAGGCAGGACCTATGGACCCCAACCAGGCTTGGAGTCGCCATTAGAGGTCAAATCCGTCAGTGACCGGAACCCTAGGGGTTTCCTAACAGCCAAGACCCGATTGAAGGCAACCGTCCAACCAGAAAGAGGAAATACAGCTACCGCCACAGCTAGAGTTCCAAGGGCCAGAGCCTGCGGGCAAAAGGGCTCCTCAAGCACATATATACGCTGGGGAGCGGGTTACCGGTGGGAAGCAACGGGACCGAACATACACAAAGGTGCAGGGAAAGGCAGCCACCACTAACCGTCCAGGAGAAGCCACAGCAGCCGGCTGCAGGATCCGTCCATCCAGCCGTTTGGTTTACCAGTGACTTTGCGTACCTTTGTGGCTGAGTGAGTACTACCGTGCCGTCCGTCACAGCGCTGCGCAGTCCAGGCACCCCTGCACCCATCCAACCCTGCCTCCCTGTCACCTCACCGGGCCCCGGGACCACCAACCCATACCCACGGAGGGGGAAAACAACATCCCAGCTGCTCCCTGCCATTGCTCCCGGGATCCCCGTCACCATCAGCGGTGGTGCCCAACCTCACTACAACCCGTGGGTGGCGTCACGGACCAAATCCCCAAAGCAAACTACCCCCTTTCACTCACGGGCGAGGAGCGCCGCTCGAGTCCCCGGATCCGGCCCACCGCTCGAGCCACCGAGCAGCCATCGCAGCAGCACCGGACCCGAGCGTTAGCGAGCGCATTGCAGTGGCGTCCTTTCCCGCCCGCGACAGAAGCAATATACCAGTTGGGTCATGCCGTAATAAAAATGTTAAGACGACAGTATATATCTGGCCATAGCATACATTATATCTGGGATAAATCCAATCAAACCTTGTAATTAGCGGCTTATTTTTATTGTATGTCTCTATACTTTGGAATATTGGTGTGTGATTTTTAACACCTATGCTTGATATAGACAACTTCAAAACGGTATAATTGAACACTCCACATCCTGGGCTAGGATACTAGAGGGATCACCCTTTGAAATTGTGTGCCAAAAGCTTTAGAATAGCATAAAAAACAACCCAACTGAATACTATACATTGCCTATCACTTCTTTGGTGTTCTGCCTGACTATATACTTTCTGGCTCCCATCATCACACACACACACACACACACAAATATACAGTTAGGTCCAGAAATATTTGGACAGTGACACAAGTTTTGTTATTTTAGCTGTTTACAAAAACATGTTCAGAAATACAATGATATATAATATGGGCTGAAAGTGCACACTCCCAGCTGCAATATGAGAGTTTTCACATCCAAATCGGAGAAAGGGTTTAGGAATCATAGCTCTGTAATGCATAGCCTCCTCTTTTTCAAGGGACCAAAAGTAATTGGACAAGGGACTCTAAGGGCTGCAATTAACTCTGAAGGCGTCTCCCTCGTTAACCTGTAATCAATGAAGTAGTTAAAAGGTCTGGGGTTGATTACAGGTGTGTGCTTTTGCATTTGGAAGCTGTTGCTGTGACCAGACAACATGCGGTCTAAGGAACTCTCAATTGAGGTGAAGCAGAACATCCTGAGGCTGAAAAAAAAGAAAAAATCCATCAGAGAGATAGCAGACATGCTTGGAGTAGCAAAATCAACAGTCGGATACATTCTGAGAAAAAAGGAATTGACTGGTGAGCTTGGGAACTCAAAAAGGCCTGGGCGTCCACGGATGACAACAGTGGTGGATGATCGCCGCATACTTTCTTTGGTGAAGAAGAACCCGTTCACAACATCAACTGAAGTCTAGAACACTCTCAGTGAAGTAGGTGTATCTGTCTCTAAGTCAACAGTAAAGAGAAGACTCCATGAAAGTAAATACAAAGGGTTCACATCTAGATGCAAACCATTCATCAATTCCAAAAATAGACAGGCCAGAGTTAAATTTGCTGAAAAACACCTCATGAAGCCAGCTCAGTTCTGGAAAAGTATTCTATGGACAGATGAGACAAAGATCAACCTGTACCAGAATGATGGGAAGAAAAAAGTTTGGAGAAGAAAGGGAACGGCACATGATCCAAGGCACACCACATCCTCTGTAAAACATGGTGGAGGCAACGTGATGGCATGGGCATGCATGGCTTTCAATGGCACTGGGTCACTTGTGTTTATTGATGACATAACAGCAGACAAGAGTAGCCGGATGAATTCTGAAGTGTACCGGGATATACTTTCAGCCCAGATTCAGCCAAATGCCGCAAAGTTGATCGGACGGCGCTTCATAGTACAGATGGACAATGACCCCAAGCATACAGCCAAAGCTACCCAGGAGTTCATGAGTGCAAAAAAGTGGAACATTCTGCAATGGCCAAGTCAATCACCAGATCTTAACGCTATTGAGCATGCATTTCACTTGCTCAAATCCAGACTTAAGACGGAAAGACCCACAAACAAGCAAGACCTGAAGGCTGCGGCTGTAAAGGCCTGGCAAAGCATTAAGAAGGAGGAAACCCAGCGTTTGGTGATGTCCATGGGTTCCAGACTTAAGGCAGTGATTGCCTCCAAAGGATTCACAACAAAATATTGAAAATAAAAATATTTTGTTTGGGTTTGGTTTATTTGTCCAATTACTTTTGACCTCCTAAAATGTGGAGTGTTTGTAAAGAAATGTGTACAATTCCTACAATTTCTATCAGATATTTTTGTTCAAACCTTCAAATTAAATGTTACAATCTGCACTTGAATTCTGTTGTAGAGGTTTCATTTCAAATCCAATGTGGTGGCATGCAGAGCCCAACTCGCGAAAATTGTGTCACTGTCCAAATATTTCTGGACCTAACTGTATATATATATATACTGTATATATATATATATATATATATATATATATATACAGTATATATATATATATATATATATATATATATATATATAAAAACATATATATAATTTATACATATTTTTACATGTTTTACAAGTTTCTATTTGCTACATAGTGTCACTATTTGTTCCTTGTAGGTGCAAATTGAGGATGTACCCAAATTTATCCAACAGATACATTTTTTTGAGGCTGTAACTATCAGTAGTTGTGACACGTAGTTGTGGTACAATACCATAAGCTGCAGAACATTTCTTTTGAACTGCTGAGCTTGATGAGATCTGTCAGGTGTCAATGAGGACAGGGATTAGTAAGGTACATTAAATCGTATGACTTTAAGTAGAGTATACATGACAGTGTTGTTAAGTTTTTATTCTGGATAGTTCCAAGAATGGCCCCTGTTATATGACTTTTAATATTGATATTATGATGATTTTTGTTTTTCTTTATTTTTAACGACTTTCAGTTTGATCTCGAGCCATGGCAACTTAATGAATGAACGATCTGTAGGAAGATCAATCTTGTGCAAGACTTCTCCATTGTTATTTTGATTGTATAAGCTTGATGGCTGCTGGCCTGGCATCTTGAGTGATCATCCCTCAGAGTAGGTTGAAGTCCTTTGCAAATTACAGTAACTACTATCATATAGACGTTTTTATGTGTCCCATTTGTTCTCATATGCTACTCTCCTTACCACTGACAGGCATACAAACCTTTGTGCACATTCGCAGGCCACATGCCTGCCCCCTGCTTACTCTCTTACCATCTTTGGTGCCTGGGCGCATGTGTGGGAGCCAGGGTGATGCATCCTTGCTCCCGCACATGCACTGTTTGGCCTGAAGGCTCAATTGCCTGCCAGGGGAGCTAAGGCCATGTGTACGTGCACTGTTTTTTGGTGACATTTGAGGAAGTGCGCATTAAGCAATATACCCAGCAGTTATATAAACCACCTGCACTTATGGGTACCTCAAGGATCTCCCTCCCCCTGATGAAGCAGATTTAACTCCTTTGCGAAACGTACATGAGTGTCCTTTCCTTGGGGGCTTCACCTTCTCCACTTGGGGATATGTGTGTCCGAACCACTGAATGTCATTCAACATGAATATGTACCCTTTACTCTCTTGACATGGGAGTGAGGATAGCGCATAAATGCATACTTTGGCACTAATTATTGTACAATTCATTTAACTGTTGTTTTCCCGTTCATACCAGTCTCTGTTTACATTTCTCCATACATGTGCACATCAGCACTTCACTTGATATGCATTATGATACATGCTGTGTGTTTATAAGAACTTTTGAGACCCTGATAATTTTCTGTACTTTTTCCCATGCGCTATCACCATTTGTCATTTTATTCACCATTGTGTCATTGTCTACTGTTCACCACTTTTTTATGTGTTTGTTCAATAAACTTTTGAATTTTGTTTGCACTCACAATTCTTATTTCTGCTGCATTTCCTTCTTCTGTTCTGTAGTCCTGAGTCTACTTCCATGTAATGCATAGGCAGCAATAGGATTACTCCGTCTGAGGTGCATTACTTTACATTTATCAACATTAAATCTCATTTGTCAAGTGTTTGCCCATTCAGACAACTTATCCATAGAATTTTGTAATGTTGTACTTCCAAAGTCCGTTTTTTATATCCTATATAGTTTGGTGTCATCAGCAAAGACTATAGGGTGCTTTACATGCTGCGACATCGCTAACAATATATCGTCGGGGTCACAGTGTTTGTGACGCACATCCAGCGCCGTTAGCGACATCGCAGCGTGTGACACGTTCGAGCGACCTCCAACGATCCCAAAAGTGGTAAAAATCGTTGGTTTTGGAGAGGTCGTTCTAAAACAAAATATCGTTGTTTTGGCACTAGCGATGTCGTTCCTCGTTTCTGCGGCATCACACATCGCTATGTGTGACACCGCAGGAACGACGAACATCTCCTTACCTGCATCCACCGGCAATGCGGAAGGAAGGAGGTGGGCGGGATGTTATGTCCCGCTCATCTCCGCCCCTCCGCTTCTATTGGCCGGCCGCTTAGTGACACTGCAGTGACGTCGCTATGACGCCGATTGCCCCTCCCTCTTGATTGTTCGGCTGTCACAGCGACGTCGCTTCAGAGGTATGTGCGTGGGATGCTGCCATAGTGATAATGTTCGCTACGACAGCGATCACATATTGCACGTATGACGGGGGTGGGTGCTATCATGCTCAACATCGCTAGCAAACGCTAGCGATGTCGCAGCGTGTAAAGCACCCTTAACACTTTACTATCAATCCCATACACAAGGTCATTAATATAAAGATTAAAAATAATCAGGTCCCAGCACAGATCCCTGTTGTTCTTACTGCTGTTACGTCACCGCCGGAGTCTGCTCCAGCGACTTCTGCTCCGATCGCCAGGCGACGCCGTGTTCCTGCCGTAAATGGTGCTGGTGATGGGAGAGAAGTCGATGCCAGCAGCTCCGGTGGGCGCAGGCTCCGATCATCCACTGGGCTGGGTTAGCTTGGGATCTGCAGTACCGCTGGCTGACTGTGGGTGGCATGTGTCTTCCAGCTGAAGTTGCCAGCGTTCAGCTACAGCCAATGGGAAGACACCACACCCTTCTTATTTCTCCTCCTGTCACATGATTACTGCCAGATATAGTTCTGATTTTCCTGGCTCCTGTTACATCCTATTCTGTTGGTGATTCCTGTGTGTTGACTTCTGCGTGTTTTTGACTACCCTTCTGCCTACTGTTTTTGTACCTTGCTGCCCGACCCGG
Organism: Anomaloglossus baeobatrachus; assembly: GCF_048569485.1. NCBI lineage: Eukaryota > Metazoa > Chordata > Amphibia > Anura > Aromobatidae > Anomaloglossus > Anomaloglossus baeobatrachus. The sequence continues at coordinate 189,966,697 of NC_134360.1, read as the reverse complement.
ATCTGACCTCTGCTACGTTTGCTGACTACGTCACTGCCTGCCGATTCTGTCCCTGTTCTGCTATTCCTGGTTTGACCATGCCTGACGACTACTCTCATCGGACTGCAGCTTTCCACAGGTAGTGATCTCCAGTTCCCTGTGTAATTCCAAATCCCTATATAGGGGTTAAAAGGTTTCAGGGTTCTGGGGGTCCTACTTGGTGAGTGGCTTCCCTCTAGCCTCCCCGTTACAGCCCATCTGAGTCTGTGGATCCAGGCAGGCGTTACAACTGCTGACTATAGCACATTTAGAGAATGTACCATTTACGATGACTTTTTTTCCTTTAGTTTCTGTTTCTGAGTTTCAGTATAGGGCTATTATGTGGTACAGTATCAAAAGTCTTTGCAAAGTACAGATGAATCACATCAGCTGCATTGCCAATATCCCGATTTGCACTTACATCCTAACTCATAGAAACTCAACATGTTGGTTAGACACGTCTTATCTTTCATGATTCCATACTGGTTGTCCATTATTATATTATTCTTAGCAATATATTTCTGCATGTCATACCTTATAATGCCCTCAAAAACTTTGCATACTACTGATGTCAGACTTACCTGATGTTAGTTGCTTGGATCCACCTTCTTACCTTTTTAATTATCGGTATCACATCAGCCATCCTCCAATCCTATGGCACCAACCCTATTAAAAGACAGTCTAAGAAGATGAAATACAACCATCTGTCAATTACTGAGCTCAATTCTCTCAATATTTGTGGATGAATGCCATGTGGCCTGAGGGATTTGTCAATTTTTAATTTGCTCAGATGAAGGCCTACTGCTTTACATGTTAAATTAGTTATATCAAATGGCAAACTTTGATTTTTTTTCCTCATTGAATGATCCCTGGAACAGTCAGGTCATTGGTGAATACAGATGATAAGTGACTGTTTAATATCTCAGCCTTTTCTTTGCCCTCTATAATTATCCTGTTTTTCTGATTGTTTAAGGGGCTGATACTATGTGTTGTTTCTTTTTGACATTGATGTATTCACTTGCTTGATTTTTTTTTAACATTTAATATTGAGATCTTTATACTCCTGAAATGCTATCTTGGTATCCATGTCCTTCAAAAATTTGAATGCCCTTTGTTTTTATCTTATTATACTTGTAATGTCTTATGTATCTATAGTGGTTTCTTTTTATTGCTTGACATTTTAATACAAGAGGGTATAATTTTTCTACAGGATTCCAATAGTATATCCTTAGCATGCCCCATTTGTGTTTGGTATCCCCAGTTATCATGACATGGTATCATTCTACATGATGAAGTTCTTCTCTTAATTTGTTGAAATCAGCTTTACCAAAGTTTTTTGCATCTCCTCTTTGAAATGTTTTTTTTGAATATCACATTGAAACTCACCATATTATAGTCGCTGCTGCCCAAAATGCTCCCGAACCTGTAAATCTGAAATTGTGTCTATTTGACAGGACCAGATCCAGAAAATTATCTTTCCTAGTTGATTCAACTACCAATTGAGAGAGGTAATTATCTTGAGCTGCAGATAAGAACTTGCAGCTTTAACACAACCAGAAGATTATATAAGAACTCAATTATTATTTGCTGTCTTTTTAATTTATTGCATAATACTTTTCAGAGCATCTCCCTTCTTTGGAATAGGAATAAACACCAATCACGTCCAGTATTTGGGGCACTTCCTAGTTATCCACTGACACAGGCATGTGATGACATCGGCTGCTGCTTCAGATAACTTTTTTAGCTTTATAGGAATATTATCACATTCCGACACTCTGTTGTTTAACAGAAGCTTTATTGCAGTAACGACTTTGTCGTTCAGGACGGTAATCTCTCTAACATTTCCAATCTCATTTTTTCACTGTATCCTGAGTCATTCTTGTAGAGATGCTACATATACTCTTTCCATCTTTATTTGATATGTTATGGCTCAGTTCGTTTGTTCCCATTGGCGTCTTTCAACATACCCACTCTTGTTTGAAGCTTTTGGTGAATCTCCTTGATCTTTAGGTATTAATTCATAGTAATAGTAGCATCCATATGTGTACATAATTCCTCACTCTTTCTTTCATCTGTGTTCAGTGATGTAAATCGGTTGTACAGGCTGATCCAAAAAACCTCAGGTATGTTGGTCCAATCAAAGTTGGAAACGACCTGTAGTCTAGCTTGTTTGTACAGCTTGACTCTAAAATTTGATGTCAAAAGTTCATGATGAGTTCCACAGTCAGCTCCTGACCTTGTTTTATGGTAATGACAAATACATATGTATTTTATCTGGTTCTTATAGGCCCTATTCGATGATGTCCCCATCATAATGATTACTGTATACATCTTTAATGCAAACTGCATGGGGGCTCACCTTGCTGGTACTTGATATAGTAATCTCCCGCTTGGTTTCTAAAATAGTACCATTGGATGCAAAAGATTTACTACAGAGTACAATGGCTCCTGTCATACACTTTCGGGCTAATGACTTCCAATTTCTAGTGTTAGTCCGTTTTCACATTGCATTATTGCCTACGTCTGCCCCCACCTCCCGCAAAACGAGTTTTTGACGCATGCGCCAACAGAGCCATTGACTATAATGCAGCAGACAGAGTCAGCATGTGTTCTCTCTTGCACCATTTTCAGGTGTATATGCTTTCTGCAGCCGGATACCCAGACATAGTTTACTATGTTTGGGTGTCTGCTTGTGTGACGCCCCTAGACTAGTCAGGGTGTCACAGGGTACTGCACTCTCTGCTCTTTAGTAGAGGGCTCAACCCCCCATGGTTCTGGGTTCCCAACCTATGGTACTGCCTCCATCATCGTCAAAATTCCAACCACACCTCACACCACACCCTGTCAGGCACACCAGTGGGCTGCCTAGCTGGAATAAGGATGCCCACCTAGGGGTCAGGCAGACTGGTGGGAGGGAAGGAGACAGAGTAGTGTTAGCCATCGAGAAGTGAGGAGCCGAGGGAGGGGTGGCTGCCTATTTGTGACAGGTTGGGTCGCAGATGGTGGTCTGGGCCCGGAGGAGTCGGAGACCTGGTCGCAGGGTATTGAGGCTGGGTGCCTAGACCCGGTCTTGGAGGATGGTCAGCAGCTCGAGTCTAATAACCGGTCCGGGACCGAAATTACGGCGGGGTACAGGACCCTAGGTGTGAGAGTAGCTTCAGGCAACCCGGCAATTAACCTGTGGAGGATAGTGACTTTATGGACTGTCCCCATGAAGTTCAGAGATCAGGGGCACTAGCGCAACGAGGGGGATAGGGCTTTCCAACCCACGCAGCGCACAGAAATCCCAAGCGTCAGCCCTTGAGAGTGCAGATCCACTACTAACAAGTAGGGAGTGGGGCCCGGACAGCTTTAAGCCAACGCTGCAGGGGCGGCACCTTGCAAATCGTGCAAGACAGAGCACACGCTGACTCCGTCTGCTCCATTATAGTCAATGTCCCCAACGGTGCATACGTCCAAAACTCGTTTTGTAAGGGATTCAGACGGAAACTCCGGTGGGACCACTGAACATAGGTAATAATGCAATTTGAAAGCGGTTTAGGGTTTTGTATAACTTTTCAACCAGTGTAAAAATGAGGCGAAATATTTTAATGGTTCTAAATGGAGACTTCACCATGAAATACTGTAAATGATCAATATTAATGTTCATAAAGAACAGGCTCCATTGCTTGCTGTTCAGAATAACCTCTTTATATATTACTTTCTGTTTTTTTTCACTTCATCACCTTTTATACATTATTTAATGTTTCATGGATTAAAATCAATTTCTCTGATTTGTATTCTGATCTCACGTTCCAGGCTCAAGGTCCTTATCTTTATTTTAATTTTATGACATGACGGTTAATTATCTCGTGTGAAGGATTATATTCATTGAGGCGTCCATTACATAGACTATCAAATCCCAGTTGCTATTTGTATTCAAAATGTGTTAATAACCCGCATTCATTTCCTAAATAAATACGCTTGCTCAATATACAACCTGTAAATGTCTAATGGAAAAGCTTGCCTTTTGTCATGAAAATCCTTCAGGTGGAAGTAACGTCTGTAATGAAATAGGAAAACATGCTCTAAGCCTTATTTTTCACTGACCACTGCACCTTGCAGCACTTCCCCCTGGATTCTTTTACACAAAACCGCATTGTTACTTGGGCCATTATAGAGCTGTTCTGCTTTAGTAGCCCCCATATGACTCGAGGGAAATAGCGATAGCTTGCAGTTAAGATGTCCATCAGTCCGATCATATATGAAGTCAGGAACAATGCGTTAGAACACTCAAGCTCAATAGACAGATTTTCCAAATGTTTTTAGATTTGGCTTCTAAAAATTAAGCCATTTCTCGAAAAAGCATTTTCGAAATTTGTTTGAACAATAGATGTGGATAAAAAAAAAATGATAAAAAAACCAAACATAACAATTAGACATCAATTGAAACAGAAACAGTCTTGAAAAGCTGCTTATACGTTGGTTCAATAGCTCCAAGGCTTTTCATTTTGGGATACAAAGAGGGTAGCAGAAGATTCTGTTTTCATTTTAAAACCCTTTTAAAATGGTAACTGCATCCTGTCCTTGTAGATGTATTACTTATGACATCCCAGATTTCATCCGTTCATGATTTTACATTAGAGTTAAATCTCGGCAGCTAGAATCTCACGGCTGAGTTAGCCGGAGCCTATAAAATATTGAAGCCTTTAGAGCAGCAGCCAGCTAGGTTGAGAGGAGTTCATGTCCAGAGCCGAGCCTTTAGATTCTGAGACATCCCAATTGGAGTGTAGAACAGAAAAAAATGCACTGATAAAATTTTCATAAAAATGAGTTAAGGATATTGCTAGCATGTTTCCTAGCATCTATATGAAAACTTAATCTGAGCTAATGGAAAGTATATGAAAGCCTTTCTCAATTCAAACAGGGTTGGTGCATAATTCATAAATTATTGTCAGAGAAGTGATTCTGTTCTGAGATTTATTCTCTTTTGGGCTCAAGTAGACAGAAGAGAAACTGCCTGTTTTTGACCTTTAATGCTTGCAAATTTTACAGTAGAGCTGTCAATATACCTAAGTAAACCGGTCACTTCTTGCAAATGGCAGAAAAGTGCCAATAACAACTGACTGAAATGTAATATTTACAAGCCCCTGGCTCAACAAGCAGTGAATAATTGAATTTGAATTATTTTTTTAAAGTAGAAGAAACATTAATTCTTATGCAGTTTAATATATATATATATATATATATATATATATATATTTTTTTTATTTTTTTTTATATAAAAAAACAAAATCAATATTTTATGTTTTATATTTACCATACTGAATATGTTTCTTTTATGGCAGTAAAGCTTTGCCAAAACCAATTATTGTTTGTATATGAAAAACACCATTTGAACAGTTAAAATGCAGATTCTGTTGTCAAAACTGTCCTTTTTGCACAAATCTTTTTAGAATGTTTTATTAAATATATTCTACACCATTAGAAAATATCTTCTGGATTTTCTCTTCGTGAATTAATCTGAAGAACTGCTTTGGAATCATTACCGGTTCCAGCATTTACATCATTTAGTGGTCGTTTTTAAGCTGACAGCTGATTGGTCTGACGATGTGATCTCCCATTCAGTTGTGTGTCAATGGATTAGTCAAAGTCATGAGATGAGCGGATTCTTTGAAGTTTGGGTTCGGCGGGTTCAGCCAGCCTTTAGATAAAGATAAAGTTTGGGGCCTAGACTCGCCCTGACCCCCATTGGAAGTCATTGATTGGGTAGTTTGGTTCTTGACCCACAAACAGTAAGCCATAAACAGAGCATTTCCGGGTAAGGGTGAGCAGGGTTTTTTCATTTTTTTTCTCCTTACTACATCTGATAATGTTGCTTTTACCCCCAGTGCGAGCCATTCAGACACTACATCTGGCTCACAGTGGGCCAAGCACCGAGCATGCTTGAGCACACTGATGCTCGATCAAGTGTTTAGCATATGACAAGCTTTTTGTTGCTATTTTTACATATGACAAGCACCTGAACTCCGAACTCAAACACTAATTATTTTGCAAACTCCATGTTCGGTATGAACACCAAACTTTTCTGTTTGGGTATGCTCATCTCTAAATATCACCACTATGGGCTTTGGCCCTACTCAATAAACTCCTTATGGCTCATGCAGATGTCCATGCAAATTGACCTGATCTTGGACTGAAATACACAACTGGTCGTAGGTCTCTCAACTGGAGCACAACAGCTTCATATATTTCTTTGAGGCAGTGACACTCGAATTAGGAGAGCCACAAACAGTCGGTTCAATGCACTTCTACATCGGATCGATTGGCACTGATGTCTATATGAGCTCTTTGAATCATTTGCTCCTAAGTAGAATAAATGGAATAAATCTGTGAATTTGCACTTTTTATATGATGCATGCCATTTTCAGATCGTGCTGGCTCCCCTCTCTCTCCTAAGTAGAGAAGAGCGAACCCAAGGTTCGGTGTTTGTACCGAACACAAAATGTAAAAAAATAAATCAGTTTGAGTTTGGATATCGGGTGCTTTACATATGCAATCCACTCATGTAAGCTTTGCTTTGCTTATGTATGCTTGGTGCTCAGCCTAGTGCAATGTTTGATTGGTTTGCACTTAGGACAACAATAGCATGATCATATGTAGTGTGCGCCCCCCAAAAAATAGGAAAACCTGGCCCAGCCGCTCCCAGAAGTGTTCTGTTTATTGCTGTCTGCATGTGGGCGGAGACACGAACTGCCCAATTAGTGACTTCCATTGGGGTTCTGGTCAAGTCCAGGTCCAAACTCAAACTTTTCCAAAAGTCTGGCTGCACCTGATGAACCGAACTTCCACGGGTCCACTCATCTCTACTCCTAACTATAATTTCATATAAACAAACAGCTCAATGATACACTAAAAAGATTGATGTATTTAAATTTTTAACATACAATCCAGGAATATCTTTTGACATAAATGTAAACATAATCTAACCACAATACATAATTCAAATATTATGTATTAATATGAACTGATTTCACATTGATTAAACAAACTGATGTAGTTGGCTACATTATGGAAAACAATATTTAATGTTTTTTTATAAATAAATTGTAAGTAATTAGTAGGAAAACTGTTATTTTTGATCTCATGTCTCCATATTTTCTTTGTCCTGGCAATTCCTAAGCAAATATTTTTAAAAAGAATTGAGCGGCAGTGCACATCATCAACCTCTGCTCTATTTACATTCAGAGGCCCAATCCCCAGGATTGGTGGGGTCCCAAACATCAGGCCCCCAGCAATCAGAACTTTTTTTTTTCCTTTCCAAGGGATATAAATAACTTTCAAACTTTAGACTAGCCCTGTTAACTGCAGACACATGGATGGTGGTACTCTAGTAAAAGAGACGGGGAATGAGTGGGCTCTTATTTTGGTAATTGATGTTTGTCCCAACTGATCATATATGATAGCCTATCCGAGAGAATTATGTAAAATCTTGTAATGTTACTTTAATTGCGGGGGTCATTACATCATAGCTGAGCCTAAGGCTGTCTTATTAATGCCATGCTATGTGTGTTTGTCAACGTCAACAGGTAGGTGGGCAGTTTTTAATTATAACTCAAGTGTTATCACAAAATCATTACTATGCAATAAAAGAGGTCTGACACTACTTTTTAATTGATGGACTATTCTTAAGCAGCCTTTACACGCTGCGATATCGGTAACGATATATCATCGGGTTCACGTCGGTAGTGACGCAAATCCGGCGCTGTTACCGACATCGCAGCATGTGACACCAATGAGAGACGATCAACGAGCACAAAAACGTGAAAAATCGTTGCTCGTTGACATGTCGCTCATTTCCTTAATATCGTTGCTACTGCCGTTACGATGTTGTTCGTCGCTCCTGTGGCACCACACATCGCTGTGTGTGACACCGCAGGAGCGACGAACATCTCCTTACCTGCCTCCACCGGCAATGCGGAAGGAAGGAGGTGGGCGGGACGTTATTCTATTGGACGCCTGCCGTGTGACGTTGTTGTGACGCCACACGAACCGCCGCCTTAGAAAGGAGGCGATTTGCCGGCCAGAGTGATGTTGCAGGGCAGGTAAGTCCATGTGACGGGGGTAAGCGATTTGCCCGTGTCGCACAACCGACTGGGGCGGGTACGCATGCTAGCGATCTCGCTAGCGAGATCGCAGCGTGTAAAGTACCCTTTAGTATAGGCCATCTAGATCTGATCATTAAAGAAACAATTCAGCTGCTATGTTTTGTGTTTTGTCAGCATTTGAGAACCTCTGGGCGCCACCGGTAACAACTAATTGGTGGGGGTGCTAGATTTTTCAACTCCACCTATCAGATATTGATGGCCTATCCTAAGAGTAGTCCATCAAAATTAGTAGCCAATCCCTTTAGGGTTTTTTTTTATTATTATGTGCACAAGTCGCTTGAGCTGGCCCAGATCATACATTAATTTTTGTTATATGTATTATGACGTGAGAAGATTGATGTTATTGAATCACATACATATGCACTATTGTTTTATGATATCTATATTGACTAAATACTGATTATAACGTGTAACCTTTATATGCCTTCTTTATACACTGTGAGGGGTACTTTGCCCACTACGATATCGCAAGCCGATTGTAGCGATGCCGAGCGCGATAGTCCCCGCCCCCGTCGCAGCTGATAGCTGCCGTAGTGAACATTATCGCTACGGTGGCTTCACATGCACTTACCTGCCCTGCGACGTCGCTCTGGCTGGCGAACTGCCTCCTTCCTAAGGGGGCGGGTCGTGCGGCATCACAGCAACGTCACACGGCAGGCGGCCAATAGAAGCAGGGGGGCGGAGATGAACGTGACGCAAACATCCCGCTCACCTCCTTCCTTCCTCATTGCAGCCGTGACGCAGGTAAGGTGACGTTTCTCGCTCCTGCGACTTCATACACAGCAATGTGTGCTGCCGCAGGAACGAGGAACAACATCGTAACATCGGTCCTTCCGAAATTATGGAAATGACCGATGGTACACCGATCATACGATTTCGACGCTTTTGCGCTCGTTAATTGTAGTAAAAACGATTCACATACTCCGATGCCGACAGCGACGCCGGATGTGCATCACTTTCGATTTGACCCCACCGACATCACACCTGCAATGTCGTAGTGTGCAAAGTGCCCCTAAGTATTCCTGGCTTGAAAAAGACTGACTATTTAAAGAGTCAAAATGTCGCGCACACATTGGTGAATAAATAACACGTTTTTTCCACCATCTCATGTCTGGAGTGTGGCTATTTGTGCCATACTTACTTGCCACTAGTAGCAATTGTACTGTAGTAATGAATTGAGCTGAATTATGGGATATTCATTGAAGTTGGTGAATTGAAATACTTACAATTTCCTTTCTGCAAAGCAATTAAATTTTTTTGCTGGCATGTAACAGGAAGAACATGAATAAACAAAAGCACATGATGTGGCGGTATGTCTCATAATACATTGCATATCACATGGCACAACACAGCCTATCAGGAGGGACTATAGATAATGAGTCATATCCTGTATGATAGTAGAATAAAGGAAATGCATCACTATTTTTGGGGGAATGTGGGAAGGGGATGGTTGTCATGATCTTTGCACATTCAAAGAGTAAAGGTCCAGTCACACATAACGAGATCGTGAACGAGATCGCAACTACGTCACACTTTCTGGATCGTTTATGAGTCGTTGTTGAAATCGCATGTTGGGTGTCACACATAACGAGTTTATGAACGAGCATGCGTCCCGTATAACGATCTTTCAAATCGCTGGGACCCTGTCACACAGCAACTATGTTAACGATTCCAATCCCATTAGGGGCGTAGTAAAGTGCAGTGAGTCACGTAGGCGTGCATTTGCGTCGCCTTTTCCATACCCCCCTCCGCTTTCATTGGCGGCCAATACTGCGTTCTGATTGGGCGGCCGGGCGGGCGTCGCCTTTTCCACACCCTCCGCTTTGATTGGTGTCCAATACTGCGTTCTGATTGGGCATGCAGGGGGCATATCTAGCGGTTAAATTTTGGATCGCGCCACCCTTTGTCACTTCTTTTGCGCTTTGCTTTGAGATAGAACCTGCGACTCCACCCTGATTCCTTCGTCCATTGTACCCGGTCGCTTTGTTGGTGTGTTTTTCGGATCGAAGCAGCAGCTGCACCTGGAGTATCCCTGCAGTGCTCTCGAGTGTCGGTGAGATCGTATTTGCGATTCCGCTTGGATTCTACATTGATATACACTTCTTTGAAAAGGTAGGTCTTTTTTTTTGGGGGGGGGGGGGCTTATTTTTGATTAATGTTCTTGCTGTTAGATATATGTTAATATTTATTATGTGAGTTAAAAAAGTTGCTGGCTTTTATCTGTGTGTGTATAATGCCTTTTAAAGAGGGGTCTCTCCATAGTGCTGTTTGTAATGTGTCCTATCCTAGCATCGCTGGCTCTTTTGTCTCTCAGCTACAGCCGCCATTTTGTG